>NW_003547146.1:15133-23837 GCF_000090795.2 Amphimedon queenslandica | reverse complement strand
TTTATTAATTAATTTCAGTTAATTAACCACAATTATAAGCATGTATGCATGTTAATTTTTACTGTAAAAATGTACGGTAGTTGACAGTTTTTATATTTGTGTACTAGTGCATTACTTGGTGATTTCACTTGCAAATTGTCAATCGCTAAATACAGTATGCATGTATATGTACAGATGTACATGTAAAAAATGGCTCTGAAATCACCCCAAATTTTTATTACATTTTCTGATACATATTGATGTCTTTGTACTGTGTAGAAATTTGGAGCTGATTCTGACTTCAATTTTTTGAGTTACGGCCATTAAAAATAACTGACAATAATTCTAAAAAATGCCCATGGTTTTTCCAAAAAATGGCTCCGAAATCACCCCAAATTTTTGTTACATTTTCTGATACATAATAAAGTCTTCATGCTGTGTTGAAAGTTTGAGCTGATTGCGATTACAGAAAATTAGGAAAATTGACAGGTTATTATATAAAATAGGGTTCTTGTTGTAAAGTAATGCTTTGTGTTGTGAATAATTAATTTTCAGTGTATACCGTATAGCGGGTAATTTTTTTGGTGTTTTATTTTTGTGATTTTTGTGGTTTGGAGGCTTCCCACGAAATTTAAACCCACTAACTCATTGAAGTGCCATCCCCTTACAAGCTATGTAAACTGTCAACCATGAAAATTAAATCACGAATTGCCCCTCTAGGAGCAAACCATAAAAATTTAAACTCACTAAAATAACCCGCTATACGGTATTGCTGATACAATAATTAATACTATCAGTATAACAATATGTCCTCTTGATGATCAATGTATTGATGATATTGTACATCCTTATATGGTATGTGTGTGTGTGTATAATTTGTCATTTCCTCTCTCTCTTTCTCTTCTCAGAATTCTGATGTACTGGTAAAACTGTGTGGACATATTTAAATATTAATTTTTTATCATCTCTTTTATAAACAGTTTTATTAAAACTAATAATATTATTATTACTATTATTTTTGTAATGTAATTTTATTTTTCTTTGTCTTTTTCTTTCTTTTTATCTGTTCCTTTTTGTGAGAAATATATTGAGAATGGAAACAAGACTGACTTCCTGAAATGGAGGAAGGTCAGCTAGAGAGGGAAATAGAAAGAAATGATGACAACAAAGAGAGAGACAGTGACATGAGTGTGTGTCAGTAAGAGAAGGAATGTACAGTATATACTGGAGAAGGAGAGAGAGAGAGATAGATGAGAGATCAAGAGATGTTTATGTGTTAGATTTATGATACTATAATGTGTCACTGGTCCACCTTTTATCATGTAAAGTGTATTGTATCCTATGAATTGGTATAATAATTTTTGTATATAAAAGAGATTTAATAAGTTCACCTGAAGACTGATTAGTACAACCAGTGAACTCTGTCTTGTATGAGGTGATAGTTAGAATAAGTACTAATACAAGTCTCTTTGTGTTGCTTGTCTAGCCTGAGTCTCCTTATATTCTTATTATCCATTAGTGACTGGAGGATGAGTAGCATTGACTCAGTAGACAATGAAGTCTTCCTTAGATCCAGTGCAACTAGTGATGAGTTATTGAGGAGGAGGTGAGAAAGAGCCTGTCCACTAGTAGAAGAGATGAGAGGATTTAAAAAAAGATCTAATGAGGTAAGTGTAGAGTTGTATTCAAGTACTCGACAGATATTAGTAACTCCTCTATCACTAATAGAGTGGTACCTGATGACTAGTTTTTGTATTGTTTTATTATTGGTTAGTAGTATACACAAGTACTGGATACAATCATTAGTTAATGGAGTGCGCCATATCTCAAGTCTCCTCAGGTTTAGTGTATGCAGTTTAGTTGATGATAGTAGAGATACTGCACTATTAGTACATAAGTAGTTGAGGTGAATCCTCTGATGATCATCATTAATATTACTAATAACTTCATTGCACTGAAGTAATGATGGAGAGATAAGGTATACCCAATCACTGATTTGTTCTACATTGCCAGGCACTCCTAATATAAAGCAAAGATATACCGATATACATGTATGTACATAATAATATACATATTCACATCATGTGTATATACAAACACACACAACTTGCATAAACAAATACAGACACAGCTAGTAGTTGTCACTGACTGACTGTATTATGTGAATGTGTGTGTTTGTTATAATGTATTAAGTATGAACAGAGTAAAATTTGAAGTAAAATTTGTGAATTAATTTTATACATGCACAATCCCTATCAGTAAGCAAGTACACATGCATGAAATTACATGTACATAATTATACTAATTGTCACAATAATCACAAATATTACCTTTATCATGTTGTTCCTTGTCTTGTCTCAGTGCAGGTATCATAATAGGATCATCATTAATAGTCTCCAAGAAAAGAGAAGCTTTCTCATCATTACTAATTGAATCATTCCTTATTCTCTGTAGAATAGGAAGGGACACTTCTTCAACTGACAGTAGAAACTCTAATAGTTGAAGTGACTCCAACTTTGAGTAAACACAACTGCTAGGAATAAATCCTTCATCACCAGACACCAAGGATCTTCCTTTCCAATAAAAAAAGCCCTCCTTCTCATATATCCTAATTTGCTCTCCCTCACTGAATGATATTTCATCACTTGCTATTGCATGATAGTCATAACGAGCAATAAAAAAAGATTCTTCTGTTGGTTTATTCACTATTTTATCAATATGATACAATAATCAATCAGTTAATGAAATAATGGCACATACTTCTCATTATATCTCTATATTTTTTTTTATTCTCTTCTCTTTTATTTAGTATATGTTCACTCATTAATGATATCTGTTCTTGTAGATCAGCTATTTCTCTCTTAATACCTATTAATGATTCACTCTGATCCAGTAAACCTATCATATAATTATAAATACACTAATACATACATTATGATTCAGTACCACTTTTATTTGTTAATAACAATTGCAAATGATCTATTTCCATTTTTATTCCTCTTCTGATTCTGTATGATGCTATAACAAATAATAATAATAATAATAATAATAATAATAATGATAATAATAATAATTCTAAACTGAACTAGTATTTCTTGGTAAAAAAAGACATTGTTGAATTTCCTTTACTCTCATTTCTACATTATTTCAATTATAATTATAATTAATAAAGTTTATTTATACTTACTTGTTAGTGTTTCTTCTAATTGTTTGCTTGTTTTATTTTCTTTTATTAATTGTCTATTAATTATTGTCACACTTGTATCAATTGATAGTATATCTGAAATATTTATTCATCAATGAATAATACTGGTCAACAACTATTACATTAATGTATTATTATACCTTGATTAATTACTGATTGAGGTGCTGCTCCTCCTGTTTCTTTCTCCTCCAGTCTTGCTACTCTCTCTTCCTATTAAGTTAGTTTAATAAAATAATCAAACACAAATTATTATACCTTTAAATCATGAGGTTGTTCCTTTATCTCCTGTACCTCCTCTTGCAGTGGTTCCAGTATTTCCTTTATAATACAGTATATAATGATAATTACTGACAGTAAATATACACATACTTGTATATTTTCTTTCTTCCATATTGTGCAGTATCCAACAGTAAGCTTCATTAGACCATTCTTTATTAATAATTCAAGATTCTCACTCAATTTTATAATGAGAGCTCCAGTGAGAGAGTGAGGGAAAGAGCAAGTGATGGTGATGGATTGAGTGCTTTTGATGTCGACCAACTTCACAAATTTTCCAGAAGATTTTGATACAATATCTGTGACATCCTTCAGCTTATGCTCAGTAGCTTCCCATCCAAGTACATAAGTAGCCGTTTCACATTTAAGAGGAGGACTGGCCCTAACTACATCAAATGGCTGATTCAAGCACAAATCAACTGATAAATTACAACATGATTCATCAATTTCCCTCTTGTAATCATTGATGTATTTCTGAGCATCATCAATCTCAAAGTGCTCAACAACAGCTTCAAGGATCACAATATTAGCAAGACTGCATTTTTTCCTAATGAGGCGCATGACACCTTGAAGATTTTTTATCAAGCTCAATTCTGTTTCAAGGTCAGAGTCAAAATCTTCAATAAACATTTTAAGATCTTCTAAAGGAGGCGGACATTTTGAAACAACTTTGCGAACATTAGAAAACATTTTAGCAAATTTCGCATAAAGCACATCAAAATCTTGTCTTTTATATTGTGGAATGTAAAGAGGAGCAACTGTAAAATTAAATGTGACTAACAATTACACCCAACTACCACTCACCATTGGTAGGTGTTGATTTATTGGAATCAGAACTTGAAGATTCAGAAGATTCTTGAGCTGAAAATTATCAAATAAAAACTGATTATTAATATTCTATTGATATACTTTCATCATCTAATATCATCTGTGTATTGTCATTAAATGTTTTATCTAAAAGATTTTAAAATTTATTGCATAAGTTATGCTAACTCACCATAGTCTCTTTGTATAGTTGTTCCTAGTTTTATATTACCAGTGAACTTGCACAACACACTAGCAAATGTTTGTAGTAAACTATACTTGCTGTGAATAGCTACTATAATGGCAGCTAACAGGATTTCACGTTGAATAGAAACAGAGGGACTAGCTGATTCAACACTAGCCAATACTTGTCCTGTTATGACACCCTCTTTTTGAAGCATAATAGCTACACTGAGAGGATCAGAGAGAGACTGAGAGAGGAGTGGATGATGAGTGTTGAATATATCAATAGCCTTAGCTTTATGTTCTATAGAATACAGACACACAGTCAATACTAATACAATCAGAGATATTAACTTACTCTTTTGATCTAACTTGTCAGCTACAGCATTCTCATTCATAGATTTAAGAGCATCTGACAATGAGTCAAAGGTAGCTCCTCCTTTACTGTCAACATTATCAGCTCTACACAACCACTTGGAGAGACACTCTGTCAAACATCGAGTTATATCACGTGGAAATATAGCTTCCAAAACATCCAGTGTGTTCTTGTGCAGTCCTAGTTTCAGTCCCAGCTCATACCATCTTGCCTGAGGGAAACCACATCTCTCCAATAGATTTAGTACATCAATAAGTTGGTCTAAAATCATATTCAATGATACATAAATAGTTAATGAACAGTACCAATAGTCAAAGGAGAAGAGAAGAGACACAGAGAAGAAGAACAAGAACTGGTTTTAGCTGCCATTGATCAAAGAACAAGCTATAAACAGGATGCAAACTTTGCAAAGGAATAACAAAGGGAGGGGCTCGGTAACTTTGGGCAGGGTAATTTGACCCTCAATATGACGGCATTGGAACAGACACATCAGGATAGACTTTTCATATTATACAGCCAGGGAAGAGAGATGTAGATGATCAAAATGCTGGAGTTACTAATGACAGCGTAAAATAACGGATGAGGTAGTTTAAATTACGTACATGTATACCAGTACATGAATTTTAGTGAATTATTAGTATATGAATTTGTGACCAGCCCATGGTGCCATTGAGCATTTAGCATAATAATTTATTCATCTATTTAACATGTTAACATAATGTGATGGTGGATTATTATCAGCTAGTAGTATATTTATACTTTATTGTTCTTATCTTTCTCCTCCTATCCTTTCTTTCATTTTCTCTCTCGTAGGAGCTTGTAGCTTTAAAAGGCTCTCATGTATTTAATGTATGTAATGTAATGTAATGCATGTTTCTTAATGTATTTTTTATTAATTTATTGAATAATGGAGAGATTTTGAGCGAGCATGTCATGTTATTTTAATTTTAAATAATCCAGAAAAGTACACAAAGCTAACTTTTTTAAAATTGCCTAAAAGTTTTTATTACATTTTCGGATGCATATTGCTGTCCTTATGCTGTGTAGAAATATGAGCTTATTCTGAATAAAATTTTTCAAGTTATAGCAATTTTAAAAATCAGTAAAATTAATTAATGAAAATTAGCTAAAGCTACTGCTTTTGTTCAGTAAATGGCTCCAAAATTGACCCCAATTTTTATTATAATTATTCAAAATACGAATTAACGTCCTATGCTTTGTAGAAAGTTTGAGCTGATTCTGACATATAATTTTTAAGTTACGGCCATTTTTTAATGCCAAAATTCTGAAAAATGTCCAACTAAGGGTATATATAGCCTATGGTTTTTTCCAAGAAATGACTCCAAAATCACCCCAAATTTTAATTAGATTTTCTGATACATATTGATATAATTATGCTGTGTAGAAAGTTTGAGTTGATTACGACTTAAATTTTTCAAGTTACAGTCATCTTAATAAACTACCAATGTCCTAAAAAATACCCAAGACTATATAGCCCATAATTCTCTTCCAAATAATGGCTCCAAAATCCTCCCCAACTGTTATGGTATTTTTGATGCATATTAATCTCGTCATGCCCATGTGTGAGTCAATTAATACGAATTAAGTTATGATATGGCATGAAGTTAGAAATCAATAAATAAAGCATCATCTCCCCTTGTCTTATACAACTTATTGTACTGTACATTGTTTCTATAATGACAGTAAAATTTCATACCATCAAACATTAACTTTACAACTTGTACAGTACATGCATAAACACTAGTGGAATGACATACAAAAATATTTCATGAATATTAGTTAATATGCTATCGTTGCTACATGAGTAGTGAAGTGAATAATGTAAGTGTTTATTCATTGTATATTTATGATGAGAACAGTTGTTAGTATAGCATCAGTTATAGGTTATCTCTCTCTCTCTCTCTCTTTATTAAAGACAGTGGTTCATAGTGATGGATAATATTAATGATAATTTCACACTAAGTGATGTCATCAATGGCCCACTGCTAGCTGCTGTGTTTGGTACAGGGATTATTTGAGGTCTCATAAATAACTCATTAGTACTGATACTCCTGCCTCTGATATAAAGACTTGGAAGCAACCAACAACCATTTTCTCTCTAACATGCTCCTCAATAACCTGGTCGTTGGGATCTGTATCATTCCGTAACAGCTGCTGTGGGTGAGTGGATATTTGCAAGGACAGAAGATGAGAAAGAAACCGTCAGTCAAGTCGTTAGGTGCATTTTCACATTCAGTATCCTTACAGCAACAGAGAGTCTAGTATTATACTACTCTCCTTTGATAGAACCTGGTCCTTGGAATCTTATTTTTACTATCATAACAGCTGTTGTTGGTAAATGTACATTTATAATGTACAAGTAGCTATTTCAATTCTTTCATTGCATTTATACATGTATAATGTATGTATACATGTGTACATGTACATGTAGTGTCTCTATTATTATAAAAATCTAATTTTTATTGGAATCAGTTCATACTTGCTACACAACATAAGAACATTATAAAAGTAATAAAATTATATATTATACAGATCACATTATCGAGGGAATAAACAAAGTTGATGATGAAAATGATGGAGTTGCAAAATAACAGATGAGGTAATTTAAATGTTCACATACATGCATACGTGTACTAGTATACAAATTTTAGTGAAATTGCGAATTACTGCATAAATTTGTGAATTTGAATTTTTACCCAAGGCTATATTATAGCCCATGGTTTTTCTAAAATATGGCTCCAGAATTACCCTAAATTTTTGTTACATTTTCTGATGCACACTGATGTCCTTATGCTGTGTACAAAAATTGAGCTGATTCCGACTTCAATTTTTCAAGTTACAGCCATAATAATTTTGAAAAATACCCAAGGCTATTATAGCCCAAAGTTTTTTCCAAAAATGGCTCTGAAATCACCTTAAATTTTTATTACATTTTAAAATACAGATTGATGACCTTATGTTGCGTACAAAGTTTGAGCTGATTCCAATTTCAATTTTTGAAGTTATTCCCATTTTAAGAAAATGTCAAAATTCCGAAAAATACCCAAGGCTATAAGCCATTGTTTTTTTCAAACTATGGCTCCAAATCTCCCCAAATTTTTATTATATTTTTTAATACAGATTGATGTCCTTGTGCTGTGTAACAAGTTTGAGCTGATTCCAACTTCAGTTTTTTGAGTTATGGTCATTTTGATGAAATGCCAAACTCTGAATGCTACCTACCCGTATAAAAAAAACAAGGTTGCAGCATGGTTGTGGCAACCTTGTAACAAGGTTGTTGTCACTAGGTGGTCACTACCTGGCCACAAAGCCCGCCCACCACTACCTTGTAAAAACCTGGAATTGTCATGACATGTTTTCCACCTTGTGACAACCTCGTCACAATGAACAATAAATTTAATAGAATAACTATAATCTGAAAGACTATTAACACATAGATATATTGTCATCCTAATCCCTTATAGTTTGAATTGATTTCTAAATACTTCATGTATTTATGATAATTTTATATGTAGCTAATGTATGAAGATGTGTATTGTTCACTAAGCTGTTGTCTAAGAGCGAGAGTGAAATATTGAGCAAACTTTAACTTGAGGCATGGGATGACTTCAATACTCAAGCCCTAGCTTCCTCAACTAATGAAAGGTTGTCCTCATCCCCCATCTCCCTCCCTCTCTCTCTTTTTCTGTCTCTTTTTGTCATACATGTGTTCTTGGCATAAGGAGTGTGGTCAATCTGGCATCATGTACATTTTAATATTATTTTCTCCATTTAATAATATAAATTATTTATTAATAAGCTAATATTTATATGAAATAATTACAAAAAGCCTAGCCTGTTTTTAATAGTTATATAATAAG
>NW_003547146.1:13031-15123 GCF_000090795.2 Amphimedon queenslandica | reverse complement strand
TGCTTTGTGTTGTGATAATTAATATTCAGTATTGCTGATACAATAATTAATGCTATCAGTATAACAATATGTCCTCTTGATGATCAATATATTGATAATATTGTACATCCTTATATGGTATGTGTGTGTGTGTGTATAATTTGTCATTTCCTCTCTCTCTTTCTCCAGCTGGTCATTTTCACGATTCTGGCGTACTGGTTGAACTGTGCGGACATATTTAAATATTTTTATCACCTCTTTTATAAACATTTTTTATTAAAAATTGTTATTATTATTATTATTATTATTAAAGTGCTTTTATTTTTTTGTCTTTTTCTTTCTTTTTATCTGCTACTTTTTGAGAGAAATATGTTGTGAATGGAAACAAGACTGACTTGCTGAAATGGAGGAAGGTCAGTTAGAGAAAAGTTATTAAAGACTGAGGGAGAGATAGAAATAAAGGAGAGGGAAATAGAAAGAAATGATGACAACAAAGAGAGAGACAGTGACATGAGTGTGTGTCAGTAAGAGAAGGAATGTACAGTATATACTGGAGAAGGAGAGAGAGAGATTGATGAGAGATCAAGAGATGTTCATGTGTTAGATTTATGATAATATAATGTGTCACTGGTCCACCTTTTATCATGTAAAGTAGTGTATTCTGATTGGTTGCTTATTGGTGAAGATGAACTGACTTGGTATAATAATTTCAAAAGACTATGATTTCACATGAAGAGTGATTAGTACCAGTTTACTCTGTCTTGTATGAGGTGATAGTTAGGATAAGTATTAATACAAGTCTCTTTGTGTTGCTCATCTAGCCTGAGTCTCCTTATATTCTTATTATCCATTAGTGACTGGAAGATGAGTAGTATTGACTTAGTAGACAATGAAGTCTTCCTTAGATCCAGTCCAACTAGTGATGAGTTATTGAGGAGGAGGTGAGAAAGAGCTTGTCCACTAGTAGAAGTGATGAGAGGATTACGATGAAGATCTAATGAGGTAAGTGTAGAGTTGTGTTCAAGTGCTTGACAGATATTAGTAACTCCTCTATCACTAATGGAGTGGTAATTGATGACTAGTTCTTGTATTGTTTTATTATTAGTTAGTAGTATACACAAGTACTGGATACAATTATTAGTTAACGGAGTGGTCCATATCTCAAGACTCCTCAGGTTTAGTGTATGCAGTTTAGTTGATGATAGTAGAGATACTGTACTATTAGTAGATGAGTAGCGGAGGTCAAGCTTCTTAATATGATTACTATTAATATTACTAATCACTTCATTACACTGAACTGGAGATGGAGACTCAAGGTATACACTGTCACTGCCCCAGTCCACTCTCCCAGTGACTCCTAATAAAACACAAATATTAACATCACATATACACATATTCACATCATGTGTATACAGACACACACCACTGACAACTTGCATAAACAAGCCTTAGAGTAAAATTAGATTCAGAATCGATATTAGTATATTAATATACACAATCCCTAAGTATTCACGTATACCTTACATTATATTATGCTTACATGTATACAATATACATGCAATTTACATGTTCATGAATTATCATACATACACTTACAACAAAACTACTCATCAACGTAATTATTCTGTCACAATAATGACAAATATTACCGTATGGGTAAAAAATTTCGAGGGTAAATTTCGTGTTTTAGTGAAAAGCTCTTAATTCTTTAATTTTGAGGGGGTTAAATTCCGCATTTTTGCATGTGCACTAGCATTAAGTCATTGATGTTCATGTGCTGTGCATGCACAGTGAGCATTTCCATGGTATTAATTTTTGCAGTTGAGAAGTCACCCATGAAATCCGCAAAATTTAATACTCCACGAAATTTTATACCCGTACGGTATACCTTTATCATGCTGTTTTTTGTCTTGTCTCAGTGCAGGTATCATAATAGGATCATCATTAATAGTCTCCATGAAAACAAAAGCTTTCTCATCATTACTAGATGTATCATTCCTTATCTTTTGTAGAATAGGAAGAGACACTTCTTCCCCTGACAGTATAAACTCTAACAATTGAAGTGATTCCAACATTGAATAAACACAACTACTAGGAATGACTCCCTCATCAC
>NW_003547146.1:3446-12951 GCF_000090795.2 Amphimedon queenslandica | reverse complement strand
AGTGTCTGTTCACTGGATATTTCCTGGTCCAGTTTCATTGTATCTCTTTCATAATCTATCAGTGACACTGTACATTACTAATAAAATATTAATAAATTGTACCTTTTATTTTATGCATCAATTCTTCATTCTCTTCTCTTTTATTTAGTATATGTACACTCATTACGGATATCTTTTCTTGTAGTTCAGCTATTTCTCTCTTAATATCTATTAATGATTCATTCTGATCCAGTAAACCTATCATATATAATTATAATACACTAACACATACATTATGATTTAGTACCAGTTTTATTTGTTAATATTTGTTCTATTTCCATTCTCATTCCCTTTATGATTTTGTATGATGCTGCAATATTATGATAACGATAAATTATGATAAAATAATAAACTTCTGACCTGAAGTAGAATCTGTACAAAATTTAATGTCATATTCTTTTTTCATTCCTAAAATAATTAATGCACTCAACATTTTACATCATGATAAAGGTGACAAGTGGACCACTCATTATGAGTCATTTCAATACACTATCACATTCTGGATTTTATTGACTTTGTACATGATACTCCACCAATGTTAGGTACTATTACATGTGATACTGTGTATAATTACTTTGTAGTTTCTCTTCCAAATCATTGGTTGCTTGTTTTACTTCCTTTAATTCTACTAGTGTACATTCCTCTTCATTTTGATCCTCCTATCAGTAACTAAGTAATTACACTATACACTAATAACTACATGTAATTGTGATTTATAATTTTGTATCCACTATAATAAAATATTAGTGATACTGTATGGCAGTATAATAGTGAGAAAAACTGTTGGATTTTTACTTTGAGGATTGGTATAAATGAATGATGAAATTGCCAAAATACAATCTCCTATTTTTTATAGTCTGAGCATGCTCAGTAATATCTGGCTGTATAAATCTGCTAACATAATGGCCAATACATTGCAATCATAGGATCGCTAATACTAAGCACCACCAAATTTTTCCAATGTACTGCAGTGTCAATAAATTCAAAATAAAATTTACTATACACAATGTTTGATATTAATTTATCACTAACCTTAGTTTTCTTTATTGATGACAGCTCTTGTATTTTTTTCTTAATTTTATTCAATTCCTACTTGTACATTATTATTTTTATAATGAAACATGCAATGATTAATAATTCATTAATAAGCAATGCTAATATATAGCAACACACTTCAACAATAAGCTCTTATACATTGAGGTATTAATTCCTCCTATACATGTAATACTAACAAACAAGTACCTTTTCTTTTTCACTAAGTATGTTTGTTAGTTGCTGTGCAGTTTCTTTAAGTTCTTTCTGTCTCTATTGATTATACTAATAAAATAATCAAAATCACGCACTATACCTTTGTATCATGAGGTTGTTCCTTTATCTCCTGTACCTCCTCTTCCAGTGGTTCCTGTATTTCCTTTATAATACAGTATATAATGATAATTACTGATAGTATATATACACATACTTGTATCTTTTGCTTCTTCCATATTGTGCAGTATCCAACAGTAAGCTTCATTAGACCATTCTTTATTAATAGTTCAAGATTTTCACTCAATTTTATAATGAGAGCTCCAGTGAGAGAGTGAGGGAAGGAGCAAGTGACAATGATGGAGTTTCCTTCCTTGATGAATTTTATTTTCACTAGTTTACCAGATGTCTTTGAAATAATTTTCTTGATATCTTGTAGCATGTGCTCATCTGGTTCCCAGTCAAAGACATATGTAACTGTTTCACATTGAAGAGAAGATAATGCTTCAAACTTCTCATTTAAGCAAAGTGTAATCTTTACTGTGCGACAAAACTCTTTTAATATGGCTTTGTATTCTGTGATGTATTTTATAGCTTCTTCAATTTCAAATTCTTCAACCAATGATTGAAGTAGACTGATGTTGATTAATGAACACTCTTTCTCTACTACTCGTAATATTTCAGTGATATTAGAACACAAAGACAGCTTTGGCTCAAGACTGCTCCGACAGCAACAAAGATATTCCTTGATGTCATCTAATGGTGGTTGCTTGTTCTTCATTATTTTACGAACATTGTACAACATTCGACCATAAGACGTTTGTATTGAAGTGAATTCATCACTCATGCATTCAGGAATGGCTATCTGAACTATCAAAATGAAAATAAATTACAGTTTTATTAACAATATTATACCTACCAGCTGAATGTATTAGGTGGAATAGGGGACGGTGTAGTTGCTCCAGTGCTTAATGTATCAGTACTCATATCATCATCAGGAATAACAACTTTAATGAGCTTCTTATCATCATTAAAGGATTGGTCTATGAAACAAGTTATGATCAGCTATTATGTGAAATGTAATAGACTCACCATAGTCTCTTTGTATAACTGTTCCTAGTTTTACATTACCAGTGAACTTGCACAACACACTAGCAAATGTTTGTAGTAAACTATACTTGCTTTGAATAGCTACTATAATGGCAGCTAACAGGACTTCACATTGATTAGGAACAGAGGGACTAACTGATACCACACTAGCCAATACTTGTCCTGTTATGACACCCTCTCTTTGAAGCATAATAGCTACACTGACAGGATCAGAGAGAGACTGAGAGAGGAGTGGATGATGAGTGTTGAATATATCAATAGCCTTAGCTTTACGTTCTATAGAATACACACACACAGTCAATACTAATACAGTCAGTGATGTTAACTTACTCTCTTGATCTAACTTGTCAGCTGCAGCATTCTCATTCATAGATTTAAGAGCATCTGACAGTGAGTCAAAGGTAGCTCCTCCTTTACTGTCAACATTATCAGCTCTACGCAACCACTTGGAGAGACACTCTGTCAAACACTCATAAGTTGCATCACTGTCTCCTTTAATTACGTCCAGTGTGTTCTTGTGTAGTCCTAGTTTAAGTCCCAGCTCATACCATCTTGTCTGAGGGAATGCACATCTTTCCAATAGATCCACAACATCAATAAGTTGGTCTAAAATCATATTCAATGATACATAGATAGTTAATGAACATTACCAATAGTCAAAGGAGAAGAGAAGAGACTCAGATAAAAAAAACAAGAACTACCGGTAGTTTTGGTTGCCATTGATGATTGATCAAAGAACAAGCTAAACCGGATGCTTTAAGGCCCTTGCAAGCTTGGCATATGGCCTAGACAAGGGAGGGGCTCATTTTGGGCGGGGCAATTAGATCTATTGTTATTTTAACCCTCAATATGGCGGCATTGAAACTGACACTTATCTGACAGATCATGATGCATGGACTTTTTATGTGCAGGGAAGAGAGAAAGTTGGTGATGAAAATGATGGAGACAGCAAAATAACAGCTGAGGTAATTTAAACGTTCACGTACATGTATACTATTACATGAGTTTTAGTGAAATTGTGAACTGATTACTGGTGGCATGAATTTGTGACCAGTGTCATTGAGCATCTACCATAGTAATCCTATTATTTATTTATTTATTTAACTATTTAACATATTGACAGAATGTGATGGTGGATTATTATCAGTTAGTAGTATATTTATACTTTATTGTTCTCATCTCTCTCCTCCTATCCTTTCTTTCATTTTCTCTCTTGTAGGAGCTTGTAGCTTTAAAAGACTCTCATGCATTTAATGTAAGTAATGTAATGTAATGCTCTGAAATCATCCCCAAATTTTTATTACATTTTCTGATGCATATTGATGTCCTTATGCTGTGTAGAAAGTTTGAGCTGATTCCGACTTCAATTTTTCAAGTTACAGCAATTTTAAGAAATTGCCGCGATTTCGAAAAATACCCAAGGTATAGCCCATGGTTTTTTCCAAAAAAATGGCTCTGAAATCACCCCAAATTTTAATTACATTTTCTGATACATATTGATGTTCTTATGCTGTGTAGAAAGTTTGAGCTGATTTTGACTTCGATTTTTCAAGTTACGGCCATTTTAAGAAATTACCGAGATTCTGAAAAATACCCAAGGCTATAGCCAATCATTTTTTTCAGAAAATGGCTTCAAAATCACCCCAAATTTTATTATATACTTATGCTACATAAAAAGTTTGACCTGGTTCTGATTAAATTTTTGAGTTACATGTATGACCAAAATCAAACATAATATACATGCCGTATAGCTGGTAATTTTGGAGGGGATTAAATTTGGCGAATTTGGCATTTTGATAGCCATTCGCCAAAATAAAACCCCGCCATTTTGAGCTATTATACGCATGCTCAATGGCACGTGGCCACAAATTCGCCAAAATTAAAATCCGCCAATTACCAAAATTTAGCAATTCGCCAAAATTTATCCCCTCCAAATTTACCCGCTATACGGTATGTACATGTACATGTAATCCTTTATCTCCATATCTCTCACTATTTAGAGTGTTGATAGAAAATATGTGTTTCATTTACCCGACACATTCCCAGAGACTCAAAGTATCTTGAGGTACGTTATTCCACTTGTCATCCTGCCCCTCCCCCACCTCCTCTGGTCTCTCGTACAGCTGTGTGTTTGGTACCAATACAACAAGGTTAGGAGACACAGTCAGTGTTTGTACATGTACATGTTGGTCCTTTTATGTTTTGCCTTATTTTAACAACTTTAAAAATTTGTAAAAAATTCAATTTTGATTAGAATGAGTTCAAAAATTTTATACAACATAAGAACATGTATATGTATCAGAAAAAATTATAAAAGCAGAGACTTCTCTCCTTTTCATTTTTGGTGAAATTTGCATAATAACCTTGTACTATAGTGCAGGAACTTTTTCTGAAAAATGGTTCCAAAATCACCCCAAAATTTTATTACATTTTCTGATACATATTGATGTCCTTATGCTGTGTAGAAAGTTTCAGCTGATTCCGACTTCAATTTTTCGAGTTAAGACCTTTTTCAATAAAATCTCAAAATTTGGATTTTTCCAAAAATGTCTTCAAAATCACCCCAAATTTTTATTACATTTTTGATACACATTGATATCCTTATGCTTTGTACAAAGTTTCCAATAAAATTTTAATTATTAGGTCTTAGCTAATCCTGGTTCAAAAAGACATGAAGAAGCATTTTAATGATTTGAAATGTTTTCTTTCATCTACAGAAGCAATGTTTCGTGACATAGCTAATGGTTGTAAGGAGGTACAAATTATTAATGCTTCTCAGTATGATGAGTTATTACATCATTAATTGAATATTGTCCTGTTCAATTAGTACGTTCCTCTCTATACTAAAAGAACAGGAACATGTTGCTCTTTCTGCAGTAGCTGACAAGATTGCTGCTTCGCATAAGTTATCAGTCATCAAAATAATTTATTATTCTATTCCTTAGCAGATAGATGAACAAGATAATGATTTCAGGAGCAATGACATTATTATATGTTTCTATTTTTCATATGCACTTTTTATTTTATGTGTTGTGTGTGTAATTTTGTGCTTTTGTTTTAATAACTTTAGAGGAAAAAGCAAAGAGATGCCTCTGTGTATATGCAACACTATGTACATACAAAATATTTTGTACATACAGCAGGTGCTTACTGATAACATGGAATGGACGGCATCGGGATTAGCCACACCCTTTCTGGGTGTAATCACGTGATTAATGACAACCACGTGGTCACATCATATCATTGACTGCATCATGGAGGGCATGTAATCATTTGTTGGTTCACTCAGAGATACCACTGATTCACTTGGTTGTCAGTCTTCTTCAGACTAGAGTGGAAGCCAACTGGTCATTCAGTCCCCCCAATATCCGTCAAGTTAAAAGGCGCAATGAGTGACGGTGACAATGGGATCGGCCTCCGCTTTGACTTGAGGCTAGGCCACTCCAATAAGATTCATAGTTTCCCATTAAGCCTGGTTCACAATATGACGCTAGGCCAACGTACCGTCAATTTTTAATCAAAAGTGTGGGCGATTTGACCTTTTGACGCATGCTTTCCGCTGGAATCGATCCAGATTCGATTCCAGCGTCAACATAACGTCAGGACTAGCGTAATATTGTGAACCAGCCCTTACAGAGGCGGGCCTGATGCGGGCGGGCGGGTTTGTTCATTTTCATTAAATTTATTCATTATCAGCTGTATAAATTGCTTGTATAATCAATGAAAAACCGCAATAATGAATAGCGATGCGGCCCCATGCGGGTGGGTAATGGGATACAAGGAATCAAATTGGAGTGGCCTTAGGTATTAAACTATTTTAATTAATTTTTATTCATTACTTTTTATTGAATACGGTGCGGAAATGCAGTTTATTGTGCTATGGATCTGCATTTACATGTATATTGTCTATATGGTAGATTTACCTTACTGTATTTTATCAAGACCTGCTTCAAAAAAATCCCCATATGCTGCTACACTAATCAATGAAGCTCTTCACTTGAGTATTTATAATTCTCATTGTTATTAATGTTATATTTTATTCATTTTAAAAATAATCTCTTTCCCTGTAGAACTCTATTTAAACTCCCTGTATCAAGAGATGTAGAAACTGAGATAGCTTACAATCAGTGGTATTGCAGCAAGTAGGAGTGGGCCCAGGTGACAGTGTATTGCTACTGAATGGACTCATACTTCAAGAAGACGACAGGAACGTCTTCCGGTAGGTGTGGTTTTGTAGTCATAGCAACCACTAGCCATGCCATTTTATAGTATTTTAGATTATCTTAAGAGAGAGTCAAGACTGTTGTCTGGGCTTGAGGGGCTGGGAATTTTGTTGAAATATTTTGTTCAGATGGTGTCGTTATCAGTCCATCTACAGCACAGCACCTTTGCTGTTGATATGAGGAATGAGTCAGTATTGGTAAGTATGACATCATGTGACCATGAGCTGTAGTACAGGGACTTTGGCCAACTTTTGTTTAAAATGAAAAGGAGAGAATTTTCCATTTTTATCATATTTTCTGATACATATGCATGTACTTACATGTATGTTCTGTAAAAAAGTTTGAACTTATTTTCATTAAGTTTGTTTTTTATGATTTTTGACAGTTATTAAAAAATTGAGCCAAATTCCCTGTACTATTATAGTATACGGTTTTTGCCAATTTTCATCGAAAATTAAAAAGAGAGAATTCTCCGTTTTTATAATTTTTTGATACATATGCATGCTCTTATGTTGTGTAGAAAGTTGAAACTGATTCTGATCAAGTTTGGATTATTAAAGAATTTTTAATGTTATTGAAAAATTGGGCTGAAGTGCCTATACATGGTCTCAAGCCAAATTTTGTCAAATATTGCTAAGAGAATATTGTTTGGTTTTTTTCCTGATGCATATACAGTACATGTTTTAATGTTGTGTAGAAATTTTTAGGTGATTCCAATCAAGTTTGGTTTTTTACGAATTTCAAAATTTGCTCCAAAATCAGGCCAAAAACCCTATACTACAACACAGTTTTTGGCCAATTTTTGCCTAAAATGAAAAGGAGAAAATTCTTCCTGATACATGTACTGTACATGTATTTGTGTAGAAAGTTTGAGGTTCTTCTGATCAAAATTGTTTTTTAAGTTTTTGAAGTTACACGTATATCTACATGCATTTCCAAATTTGGGTATACCCTATTTTGATGTGATTTGTGATTATTGTGTGTTTGTGTTGTTTAGTTTTAATAATATTGAGGAAGATGAAAGATATTCTAGGTGGCCATCATCAGTCAATGAGGTACTCTACAATGTACATTTGCATGTACATGAACATTAAAGTTATGATTATCCTTTCTCTCTCTCTCTCTCTCTCTCTATTAGTTCCAGCATCCAGCATTCCTGGGTATATTACATGACTTACGTCAGATCAGAAAGAATGCTTTTACAATTGTAAGTAATGTACATGTACTTATACATGTAATTGTTACTGTAATTCTATTGTACATGTACATGTGATTTTACGGTAGTTTTATTATCAATCATATACCAAGGCGCGTAGCACTGTGATACAACTTTACTGTTACAACCATAAGTCTTTTTATGGAATGGAATATGTTCATTTCTTATGTTAATTTGTACTTTTAAAGGAGCATGTACACAGAGTAGCTTTTTTTGATAAGTAATCAAGATACATGTATTTTACGTATTTACAACTACACCAGGAGTTCTCCAGAGATTTATGTATGTAACCACTGAAAAGGGAGCACCACATTATTGTACACAGTTTAATGGAAGATCAAGAGGACACCATCCATTCCTCAAGCATACAGCATCCCTAAACTCCTTGCATGTTCAGATCAAGACCATATTCCTTGAGAGGGAGAGCAGTCAGTCATAGACTCATCCTTCTCTCATGAGATTGCTACTCTACTGATGTTGGTGTGCCTCCAATATGGTGCTCTTTCTTACTACTATCTAATTTTTTTATAATTTTAAAATTATTTTGTTTTATGATCTAAGACAACTTTAAATATTGTCCAATAGTGAGTCAGGTTTAGCTTTTGGTATTTCAGCATTTGAAAGACTTGGTTCTGGCCACAATGACAAGTAGCATTTTGGAAATCCTTTGGTAAGGTAATAGTGTATGTATCTAAAGAAACATGACTGAAGATCCTGAATCCTCTCTACAGCATTTTCTAATTTGTTACCATGTATATCCTTTTTAGCATATTTTCAGAGTGGAAGGAGGTTGTTCACAGAGATGAGCATATTGTTCCAGTAATGTATAGTAGCTCTTACTGCATCCTTTAAACATTCCTTACTGCAGTATCTTTAGCTAAACACATTATGCTGCTCTGTTTTAATTTTGTCCCTATACTGCTCAGGATAGTGACGGAAAGCAAGAGCCTTTACGTATTTCATTGTATTGGTTCCCTTATACCTCCTTGCCTTACAGCTACAGAAATACTACACTATAGGATCCGGATGATGATGCCATACCTGGGACAATGAGAATTTCTCAAACTGGAAGATGATGGACCTTGTTACTGTGGCAATGACTTGGAATTAGAAATTTCTGTATTGTGAACTGCTGGTGGCTCTCATGCAGTTGTAGTCACTTAGTACAGGTGGAAGAGAGGAGACTGATTGGGTGACTGCCTCTAACTCTTTTACTACATTACCTGTTTTATATTATCACATCCTTATATTGACTGTCTGTATTATGGTAAGTTTAAGTAATAGCTCTTTTTTTCTAAAATTTGGCTCTGAAACCATTCATAATCTTGATAATCACCATCTTAATAATTGGATAGTGTAAGAGTTACTTGTGACTGAAGACCCAGAATCTACTGTACCACATCTTCTAATCTAGTACCATGACTCTATTACTATATATCATACTATATTAGCAGTTTATATTGCTGTGTTGTTGGTCTGTAATCTTGTTTGTGCTCATGAAATGAGCCAAAGCATTTTTGTGTCCATGTGCTCCTTTACTGAATGACTTCTGGTTGTAACAAGGTCAGGTATTGGAGTGTCACAGTGTGAATTAATTGACATCAGGAGCCCATATAGAACTTAAAGAAAGGAAGGGTAAGAGCTTGAAACTCCAAACCAATTAATACAAATG
>NW_003547146.1:0-1429 GCF_000090795.2 Amphimedon queenslandica | reverse complement strand
TCATCTTTAATTTATAATTAATGCTTCATTTTAAATTAATGCTCCATCTTCCTCCTCCCTTGAGCATCTTTTCTTATTTGATAGATACACGTACATATTATAATCATTATAGAGTAGTTGCTAATATCTTTTACCTGCTGTAATTGAGTTTCTGGTAAGCTCTCCCATTATTTAGCTTAAAAACAAGAAACATATCTCTGCACAGCACTCTCCACTAAACTTTATTAAATTTGATTTCTGAATTTGTTTTCTGCTGTAATTTTGTCTCTGGAAGGCTCTTCCAATATTTAGCTTAAAAACAAAAAACATATCTCTACACAGCACTCTCCACTAAACTTTATTAAATTTGATTTCTGAATTTGTTTTCAGTTGTAATTTTGTCTCTGAAAAACTCTTTCAATATTTATCTTAAAAACAAAAAACATATCTCTACACAGCACTCTCCACTAAACTTTATTAAATTTGATTTCTGAATTTGTTTTCAGTTGTAATTTTGTCTCTGAAAAACTCTTTCAATATTTATCTTAAAAACAAAAAACATATCTCTACACAGCACTCTCCACTAAACTTTATTAAATTTGATTTCTGAATTTGTTTTCAGTTGTAATTTTGTTTCTGGAAGGCTCTTCCAATATTTATCTTAAAAACAAAAAACATATCTCTACACAGCACTCTCCACTAAACTTTATTAAATTTGATTTCTGAATTTGTTTTTAGTTGTAGTTTTGTCTTTTGCAAGCTCTCCCAATATTTAGCTTAAAAACAAGAAACATATCTCTACACAGCACTCTCCACTAAACTTTATTAAATTTGATTTCTGAATTTGTTTTCAGTTGTAGTTTTGTCTCTGGCAAGCTCTCCCAATATTTAGCTTAAAAACAAGAAACATATCTCTACACAGCACTCTCCACTAAACTTTATTAAATTTGATTTCTGAATTTGTTTTCAGTTGTAGTTTTGTCTCTGGCAAGCTCTCCCAATATTTAGCTTAAAAACAAGAAACATATCTCTACACAGCACTCTCCGCTAAACTTTATTAACTTTGATTTCTGAATTTGATTTCTAGTTCATCATTTTTGAACTTTTCTGAATTTTGTCTTGACGTTGCCTTTTCTTTGCTGTCCCATGGGGGATTGTTTCAAGGCTCTAATTTTACAGCCTGAATCTATACAGGCTCTAGCTTTAACTTCTTCTAACCAGATTTGTT
Organism: Amphimedon queenslandica; assembly: GCF_000090795.2. NCBI lineage: Eukaryota > Metazoa > Porifera > Demospongiae > Haplosclerida > Niphatidae > Amphimedon > Amphimedon queenslandica. The sequence continues at coordinate 222 of NW_003547146.1, read as the reverse complement.
CATGGATTGTGTAGTAAGCTAACGTTTGAAAATGGGGAGCCAGCTTCTTTAAGGCCTTGCAAATATCCCCAAATAAGAGGAAAAAAGTACATTTGCTATAGAAACAAGTAAGATTTCATGACTGATGCAGCTGTACAGATACTTACATTAATTTAGCATTTCTGCATTGTAGCAGGAGGCAGCGGCTTTCTACTGCAGTGTACTTAACTGGAACGATTAAAG
>NW_003547145.1:25881-27338 GCF_000090795.2 Amphimedon queenslandica | reverse complement strand
GAATTCCTCCAGCTACACTTAAGTCCACTGTAAAGGTACCAAGAGAATCGCTTAGTGAAGGAGAGCTCATGTAAGCCATTTATAAGGCTACACAATATAAGATACAAGAGTTATCATTGTTTAAAAATTATAAATTTGGCCGCCATCTTGAAAAATCAACCTCAAAACTACATATAGGCTACTACCTATATAATACTCTTGCTCTATTGTTTGATGTCATAATACAATATTATTATCATCTTCTTTAACAATTACCGTTACATTTGGATTATCACAATATTCATATTCATCCACTTTATCTATTTCTTCGACATGCAGAAATCTCATATAATGATTATTAGGACAACCATCACATGCATCTAAATGCTTCCCCAATTCTTTAATAGGTTCATCAAAATATCGCCTAACTTCAATAATAGAACTAATGTGACTATCTAATAATGGTTTGCACTTGTCTTTACTGTGCCATTTCATGGTAGGCTTTCCCTTATTAGTATACATTCTATTAACATTATCAAAATTGTCATCTTCAGAGTCACTATCATCATTATATTCTCACATCAACAATTCCTGCTACGTAACAGATGCCACTTGTATCAACAGGGACTGGAATTGGACTATCTTATCGGCCATCAGAATTATCAATAGGATACAAGTATTCTGATTCATTAAAATAAGGCTCACTATTCTTTGTGTGACATTGCACACCAAGAAGTTCAATTTCCTAATGCTTTTTATGCATGTATCAGCAAGGGCGTAGCTAGCATAAGGCTAGGGTAGGCTATAGCCTACCCTAAAGTTCAGAACTCAGAATTGAAGTTTAGTAGTTTACCTATATTGAGTTTCTGCCTTATCTTGAAGTTTTTTGAATGCTCACCTTAGTTACCTTATGACCAAATATTAAAGAAGTTCAGAGTAGCTGTCTCAACTAGCAGTTACTCACTCAGTCACTTTTGAAACAGGAGAAAGCAGTCATTTTAGTATTAACTTAAGGTCGAGTCTTTACATAATTAACTTAATTAATTAGCTAGCTTAATAAAAAGTTAACTGCAATAGCAAGTTAAGTAATGTCATCTGCAAAAAAACAAAAACTTCTAACTTCATTCTTTAGGTAACATTTGTCAATTTTTAACGCAAATTTTAGTTAAGTATATTAGTAGTCAATCCCAGCCATGTATTTGTACTGAAGTTGAGCATGAGGAGATTGAAGATGATGATCTAGTAAATGATGATTTTGTTGATTGTGCCACTTTGCCGAGTCCTCATATGAGTCTGAGTGTGATGAAGCAGTAGCAACAACTGAAGCTGTTTAAGTATTTCAAAAAGGAGATCTTAGTGGCTACAACAGGAATACTATAAATGATGCAGACAAGTTTGAGTTACTCACAGATGAATATGATCCTCGATCTGACTACCAGTACCCCTGTAGGAAATATGGTTAGCAGTTTCGTCGTTTT
>NW_003547145.1:20539-24830 GCF_000090795.2 Amphimedon queenslandica | reverse complement strand
TACGCTATACTGTTAATCTCTCTACTTTTCTTCAGACTATTAATTGTAATTTGTTGGAGGCAATGAAGGAAGCAAAAGTTGCCATTGAATGTCTGAAAAAAAAAACGCAATGATATAGCTTTCTCTTGCCTATATGAAGAAGCCAAGTCTTTTGTACTAATAGTTGGTGTAGAGGAAACAGTACCTCGTAGAGTAGCTGGACGACTAGCTTTTAGATCTACCATACCTTCACAAACACTGGAAGAGTATTGGAGAAGAAGTATGTACTACCCTTTCCTAGACCACTTACTACAAGAAATTCAGGCCCGTCTTTGTCACCAGAGTTGAAAAAGTACTGTCTGGTGGAGCATATTTTGCCTAGCAATGTTTCAAATCTCCATGACACCAGTACGATTAAGGAAATATTTGAAGCCTTCTCATGTGCTGCTGACTTGCCAAATGCAGCTGTCTTCACTCAGAAAGTTGAAAGGTGGAAAATGAAATGGTCTCTGAATGTTGGTTCACTCACAACTGATCCTGATATTATCAAAGTTTTTCATGTCTTCCTAACCCTACCTGTCAGTACAGCCACAGCAGAGAAAAGCTTTAGCTGCCTAAGACGTCTCAAAACCTGGCTGCGTTCAACTATGACCAAGTCTCGACTGACAGGTCTGGCCAGAATGCACCTTCATATATATATAAGGATATTAATGTAGATCCAGCCTTAGTTCTGTCAGAGTGGACAAGACAGAAGGAAGACAAATTCTTACGAGTAACTCAATTTGGACAAATTCCTAAAATCCTAATTATAAATAAATACACTCTTAATGTCCTGATACCAGAAATCTTAATTGTTAATCATGATGTTATAGTATTGAATTACTATTGTAGAATACTTACATTGCCAAAGGATTATGATGCGCCATAGATACTCTAATATCTATGGATGTGCCATATTGCAAGGACACGCCCATTTTGCGGGTGTAAAAGTGAGCGTGGCCATATCGGCTGTGCGCTTCGCGCGCCATTTTATCTATATGTTTTTCCCATAGCCTGCCCTTTCCTTTTTTTCTCCCTATAAATTATCTGATAATGAAATGGATAAGTTAAGAATAGCACTAAATAAGGAAAATAAAATGTATCTAAATAAAGTATATTATGAACGTTATTATGGTCAACTATTGTATAGATTACGTTCTAATTACTCATTACCTGCACCAAATAGTGAAGCAAAGGAATATTATTTTATAAAAATTAAAGAAGGATTATATTACAGCCCTAAAATTGTTGATGATACATTGCCATCAAGTATGAAAGGTGTAGATTTTGAGAACACATTATATGACAATAAATGTAATGCTGCATCAAGTATATTGTTAGAATCAGTTTTGAAAAACAGATCCCACAAAGTAGGCATATTGATACGTGCAGCAAATAGCATTAGGAAATTTAAGTTAAATAGCTTAAGTGATTTTGGTGAGCCATGTCACGCAAAAATTAGTGAGCCTTATTTTTATGAATCAGCATATATACCGTACAGCTGGTTAATTTTACGGAGAAAAATTTTGCGAATCCTTAAAAATAACCTGGTTTGCGGATTAAATATTTGCGGTTTTGACAGTTATTGTAGTATTATCTACTGTGGTCATGCATGAATTTCATTATTTTGCGGATTTAAATTTTGCGCTTTAAATGGAATCGCAAACTCGCAAAATTTAATTCCCCGCAAACATTTCCTGCTATACGGTATATCCTAATGATGATCATGATAGCCAATTAGATAGTCCAATTGCAATCCCTGTTGATACAAAAGGCATCTGTTATGTAGCAGGGATTGTTGAAGTATCATGTATTGACAGAGCAGAAGAATGTAGCGATGATAGTGACTCTGAAGATGACAATTTTGATAATAATAGAATTTATACTAATAAGAGAGAGCCTGCCCTCAAATAGCACTATACAGAAAGGTGCAAGCCTTTATTAGAAAGTGACGTTAGTTCTATTATTGAAGTTAGACGTTATTTTGATGAACCCATTAAAGAATTGAGGAAGCTTTTAGATGCATGTGATAATTGTCGTAATACTCATTATATGACAAGATCCCTGCATGTTGAAGAAATATATCAAGTGCATGAACATGATTTCAGTGATAATGCAAATGTAACAATAATTGTTAAAAAAGATGAAAATAATGTTGATAAATATTTTAAATATTCTGAAATTGTTTGTGAAAGGATAGGCCATCGTATTGTGTGTAGTAGTAATGATACTGAATGTAAAAGTATGCTGCGTATTTTACGCAATGCATCTGTTCATTATCCTTTGTTGAGACGCCTTTTAAAACACTTTTATGTTGCTAGAAATGCCCATTTAACAATAGATATTTTTGATTCTTCCCTTGCTGATGGTGATATATCACAACTGATAGATTGAAATTAATGAAGCCAATGAGACTGAATTTGATAATGTGTATTACGCTATAAATGATGGCAAAGATGACCCATTTAGAATACCAAACTTAGATACTGTACTTTATTTTCAGCATTCAGATGCTATTGATGATTTTAAGAAAGCTTTGTTTGATCAGGCTGTCAATGTATGTTGCAGCTGTGAGAAGCTTTTAAGAAAGAAGTCTGTCACTGAAGCTAAAAATTTAGTTAGCAATGTTTGGAATATCCTATTAGATTACTCTAGAGAGAATGATCCTACGTCATTAAATAAAGTTATGTATATTTGTAATCATTGTAAACCTATTATTAGGGAAAATGAAGTTCCAGAGTGTTGTGTGCTCAATGGGTTTAAGTGTGATCCATTACCAAAAGAATTGGAAAATTTGGATCCTTTGAGTTGCCAGTTAATACAGAGAGCCAATTGTTTTCAGACAATTGTTAGGCTAGGTACACGCACCATAAAAGTGACTACATATAATTCTTTGAAGGCTCTTAAAGGTGCAATGTTTTATTTACCCCTTCCATTAGAAAAAACAATGGAAACTTTAAATGAGATTGGTGTAGATTCTAATCATTTGCCTAATCCAGAACTTTATATTATTATCAATGGACAGCCTACTAAATGAAATAATGACTGGCGTAGACTAGTTGATGTGAATAAAATAAAAGCAGCACTAAGAAAATTAAAAGAAATAAATTGGCCTTATAGAAGTGTAGACGATGATTCAATTGACAAATCGTCTAAAAATGTTATACAAGTAGTCAGCAATACTACTTGTAAAATGCTTGAAAAAGCAAGCGATCAAGATTTAGAAGGCCTTTCGGCATATACAATTAGAAATGTTGATAGTAAAATTGGAACAGGTTCTGATATCAGTCAATATAAACAAATGAATGTAAAAGAAGTGCCTACAGACAATAGGCAAGAGCATCTTGATTTGTTATGTTTCCCTACTTTATTTCTAACTGGACAATATGGAGAGCATCATCCCAGGCAAAGCTAATTAGCACAGACTTTATCATTATTTTAGTGAATACATAAAATCAAGAATTTTAAACAAAGATTCCCGATTTTGTAGAAATTGTTCATATTGTTTGCACTATTATGGATTAAAAATTAACAAGGCCTTAAAAACTGGCATATATAATTTATTAAAAACATCAAGGGGCAACGTTGGTCAAACTGTTGCTAAAATATTAAAAAAAATAAATGTGTTAGATGAAGAATTTGAGGGCAATTTAAGTACAATGTTGGCTCCAATTCGGGGCACAAATCAATATTGGCTTCGTGTGAAAGGTGAAGTCAAAGCAATGATTGCTGAGTATGGCTCACCAACACTTTTCCTAACATTAAGTTGCTGAATATGATTCAGCTGATATAGCGCAATGTGTAAATAATGCTCCACAATGATATAGTATTTCTAGATTATGTACTGAGGACCCGTTTCAGTATCATGACAATTTTCATAAAATTTAAGGATTTCTTTAACATAGTCATTCTCCAGAGAGGTGTTCTAGGCAAAGTAGAACAATATTATGTTGAAAAAGAATATCAAATGCGTGGAGTGCCTCATTATCACATCCTCCTATGGATTTAAAATGCTCCTGTTGTCGGTATTGATCGTCCAGAAGAAGTCTGTTCTTTTAACAAGATAGGATTACCTGTCATATACCAGATAGTAATACGTCGCCTCATTAAAATTGTTTGGTAACAAAATACCAAATGCACAAGTGCAGCAAATACTGCAAGTGAAATATTAAAGTCGGCAAGACCTATGTATCTAGATGCCGATTTGATTTTCCTAGACCGGTACAAGATAGTATTTGCATCAATGATGTAGAAGACAGCTTGAAATCATGCA
>NW_003547145.1:17459-20063 GCF_000090795.2 Amphimedon queenslandica | reverse complement strand
TAATCCTAGCATAATTAGTCTTTTATCCAACAAGACAAAATAACATGGAAGATGTATCTGTTTATGAATTTGTTGCTAATTCCAAATTTAATAAAATAGGAGAAAATGGAGAAAAAATACAAACTTCGATCAAAGCCAGTACTTTCAAACCATAGGAAATTTAATCCTATGCAAGAAGCGAGAAAGAGACGATTTGTATTACTCGCTAATATTTTTATTTGTGAATTTTAGAAATGAGAGCACACTTGTAATGGAAGCAGAAACAATGGAAGAATCTTTTATGCGTCACAGAGAAGCATCTATACGTGGCATTGAAAATCATTTCAATAAACTACAGAAATTATTAGAAGCTGAACGTAATTGGAAGAGAATAGTCGATGCAAAAAATAAAGCCGGTTTTACTGAAGAAGAATTTCCTGATAACAAGGAAGATGATGAGCCTCAATTACTGGGTGAAATAATGAAGCAGTAGCTGATATTGCTGACATGCATATAAATGTACCTAATTTAACATTAGGGCAAAGAAAGGTAATGTTTAATGTAGATTAAAAAAGAATTTTTGATAAAATTAAGGGTCATCTTTTCAGTCAAAAAGAACGTGAAGACTTATTAGAGAATGAGTCTTCAAGACTACTTAGATTAGATAATATCAAACAGCTAAGGATGTTTATTAGTGGTGTAGGTGGAAATGGTCAGTCGTTTTTGATAGAGGCAATAAAATGCCTAGTTGATGACGTATGGCATCCAGAAAGTAGTGAAATTATGTGTGCTATAGTAGCATCAACAGGTATAGCTGCATTTAATGTAGACGGACTAACAATACATAGATTATTTCAGCTACCAATAGAGCATGAGGGAAAGACAGCTGGATATTTGGCTTTGAATAAAGAAGCTCAGAAAAGAATAAAAATGACACTTAACAATTTAAAAATTATAGTAGTACATGAGGTATCTAAGGTATCTAATCTAAATCTAGCATGCTTACACATGCACTTAGAAGATATATTTGGTACTGATGAATGGTTTGGATCTAAGAATATTTTATTTGTAGGTAACCTCTTAAAATTTCCACCAGTTAATGGTAGACCAGTATTTAAAAAAATTAGCAACAAATTAGTAAAAACAAGACTTAGAGCAGCAAATGCAGTTAACATATGGAAAGAAACAGTAGAATATGATGAACTAACGATCAATGAGCGACTAAAAGAGATGAAACATTCATTAAGATGCTTGATTCTGTTAGGCATGGCTGTCTGACTGATGAAACTATTGATACGCTTAAGAGTCGCGTATTTAAGGTTTTAATACAAAAAAATATAAAGAATTGGAAAGTAAAGGAACAAATCCTCCAATTTGCCTATTTTCTAAGGTAGACGCTTGCCAAAAAATCAATGAATTAATGTTAGAAAGTCTAGAAACTGAGAAAATAGAATTAGCAAGTGTTGATGTTGTTGATGAAAGTGGCAGCACAACAAAATTTGACAAAAAAACAAGAAAAAAATTAGGGAAACTAAAAGATCAACTAAGAAAAACAGCTGGTTTAGAAACTGTATTGTCTTTAGCAGTAGGCTGTTAAGTAATGCTAAGACCTAATATTGATGTGACATTAGGATTAGTTAATGGTGCCATTGGTACAGTAATGGGTATTTATGCTACACGTATATCAATCAAATTTGATCATATTGATGTACCTTGTGACATAGAAAGGGTTACATCTAGATTTATGCTATCTAAGAATTTGTATATACATAGGAAACAGTTTCCACTTATACTTTCTTATGCTATTACTATACATAAATGTCAGGGCCTCTCACTAGATACAGCCATTATTGATTTATCGACTGATGTTTTTGGGGATGGTATGGCATATGTTGCATTGTCTCATGTACTTACATTAAATGGATTAAATTTATTATCATGTGATCCTCTCTCTGTTAGAGTTAGTAATCCGTGCATTAACGAAATTAACCGCCTCAGAAGTAAATTTCGGAATGACTTACCTCAAATCAAGAAAAGTAAAGGAAAGAAGAGAAAGATTTAAGTGACTGGTATAATTGGTGATGGTGAACCTTGTAGTAAGAATGCCAAGGTGTCTGTAAGTCATGTACAAAGTACTAGTAACAGTACCGTTAGTAGCAATAAACATAAGAGTACTGATTTACAAAAGTCTAATCGCCCCAAAAAGAGTAAAATATGTGATGATAATGCTTTAAATAAGCCTTGCCCCCAAAGAAGAAAAGTTGATGTAGATAGTAGTACTGACAATAGTGCTTTGGCATTGCCTCGCTCAAAAAAAGATGATAAATTAATTGTTTCAATTACTTTGAAAGACCTAAAAACCAAATTTAATATCCAAGATGATGATAGTTGTAGTAGTCTCATTGTATCTATAAAGCTCACAAACATTAAATGTAAACCAAAAGATGATAAAAACCAAGTGTGTTGTAAGAAATTACCATTGTAGTAGTAGTAGTCTGATTGTATCAATAAAACTCTTAAGCATTAAATTAAACGCAAGTAATCCATAAAAAGATGATGTCATCTTTACTTATGAAGACCCTCCAAACCCAGATATTGTGAGGAGACAATAGGATTATGTTTATT
>NW_003547145.1:15682-17354 GCF_000090795.2 Amphimedon queenslandica | reverse complement strand
CTTTCATATCTCATTACTGGGTCAATTTCTCAGCATTACGAATTACGTAAAGCAATTGTTAGTAATATGCCTAACTTTGAAGAAGAATTGTTCAATAGTACATTAAGTGCAACCAGATATTCAAGCATATATGATTACATAAATAAGTCAAAAATGTATAGAAATTGTGTGTGGGCCACTGACAGAGATTATTACACTAACTGCAATATTAGGTACAACCATATATTCATATTCACTAACTCCTACTTTTGTTGGCTGGGCTGGATATGTAACCCAAACTTTATATGGCATTCCTTGTGATACTAATACACCTGCATTGTATTTGAAGCATGTTGGTACAAATCATTTCCAAGCAGTTTAGTCTATTAATATTTCTTAAGCATTGATTGATGATGGAAGGGGGTATGGTGTATGGGAGGTCCATCATCTTAAAAACTTTGGTTGTTTAATGTGACTTGTATTTCCGGCCAGTGCAATGTGAATGATTTGTGAGTGTTTGTGAAAACCATTGGTGCATATCCACCCTGTATTGCTCAGTACGAAGAGATCTAACTCAATTTAGGATGTGAGATTAATCAATATATAACAGTGAATATTGAGTACTTGTTGCTGCAGTGGACAGAGAGAAAGTGTGAAAGAGGTTTACTGTTCATTAGAATTTTGCATTGATTCAAATTTGTGTGACTTTCATTTATGTAGGACAGAGGGTTAGGATGGGAAGAAGTTGTCATTATCAAATCTGGATCTAGTTTGTGGCTTGTACTACATGTTTATTACAAATAACAGGTGCTTATGGATCTGGGTGCTGCTGAAAAAATTTTGAAGGACAAGACAAATTTTCGAGTAAATTTAAAAGTTGTTATTATACATGTAGTATTATTCAAGCAGTGATTCTGTACACATATTAATGATCATCATGCATGTTAATGCTGCCATCAATGCTGTGCACATTACATATATGTAAATGCTTGCCAGCTGATGTTGCGCATGATGCTGCCATCAATGCTGTGCGCATTATTAAATTAATGCTTGCCGGCTGATGTTGCGCATTTGAATGATGCTGCCATCAATGCTGTGCGCATATTAAATGCTTGCCAGCTGATGTTGCGCAACTTTTGTTGATGATTGTTGTAACATGTGCATGTTCTCATTAACAAAAAAATATTGTTTGCACTTAAAAAAATTTTCACGTACACAGTGTTATGTTATATTAAGCAGGTCATGAAAGTATCTTAACTGAGGATAGCATTAGAAAGCAATATTATGTCTACAATACATGCATGCCCATGCATGTATGATCCAATCAGAAATATTGTAGATGTTACCATTATCATTATTAGTTAGTATTCACATTCATACTTTTGACAGGTACTTGCTTGGCACAAGGACTACAATGTATTGTTAAAGAGTGAGGTTTGATGTGATTAATACTAAAGTTTGTTCACCAATACTGTTTGTGCTATTGTTATTATTAGCCTGTGAGTTTACATTGCTTACTTTTGATGTGTTTCTATTACTATGCTTTACACGTAATTATAGCTGGGAATGATTTGCTGATTCAGCAATGCCTTTGCTTGATATTGGAATGTGCAATATAATGAAAGGCAATTCTGTATTTAGATTGTTGTTATTAAATTGATTTATTTATTAAATGTAACTTAATGCTTTGTTG
>NW_003547145.1:12795-14815 GCF_000090795.2 Amphimedon queenslandica | reverse complement strand
TGTATGTACATATACTTGTATGAGTCAATCATAGCCTAATATGCATTGTGGAGCTATACATGTCTTTTATGTATATTAATTGTTGATAAATGCATGTATGCTACTGTCAATTTGTTAGTACATGTTGTATAGTTTCACATTCATAATTTACCCAGGTACATAATTTACACAAGGACTTCAATGTGGTGAGAATAAGGCCAGACTTGGAAAGAGATTTAAAAGGTGAAGGGTTATTCCTCTTTGTGAGCAGATGTATCTTAATAGTGGTTTGTAATGTATGTTTGTGACAAACATAAGTTACATCATACATATACATGTACATAGCCTGTGTGTTTACATTGCTTGCTGTTGATGATGTTCATTTCTTACTTTGCTTCAAGGTATTTTCAACTGCAAATGATTTAATGATTCTGCAATAAGGTGTAATGCAATACTTTCATAGCATGGAAAATGTCTAAGGCTATTGTCTGATTTTGTTTGTAGTAACTTAATTTCTAATAAATAAACATCGTTGTAACATAATGTTTTTTGTAGCTCTTTGATTAGTGGTGCTTTGACACTGGATGCAGCGCCAGTTTCCAGCTGCACAGGTTTCATATTGTTATAGTCTTAGCAATTGAATACATAGTAAGATAGAATATTGTGAGATTCCATGGTTTTTTATTATTGTTATAAATCATGATCCAAGGCTACAATTTATTTTGATGATTAATATTGATTATCTGATTAACTATGGCCATGGTATGTATTTTCTTATTTTTTTCATTTACTTTAATATCCTTGGATTTATAGTTAGTATTACAAATTTAATGTTGGACTTCTAAATTTCATATTTACTTTTGTAGATTATGAATAACAACAGCACTGTACATGTTTGTGTACGTATTCAGTATGTCCATAATAATGACTATTAGGTAAGATTTAATTTTTTAAAATCATGCATTTTGATAATCTGAATTTTTCATCTAGAAATATTGAAAGAAACTAAAGGGAATTAGTATTTATGTCTGTCAAACACTTGGCATTGCTAATGTATTTTCATCCTGGCTTTACGCTGATGTATTTTTAATTGACAGTTTGATTTTTTCTTTTAACATTTATTATTATAATGACAAGTTTTTAAAGTACATATATTAAATAAAAGTTATAGTTTTGGACTGAAGCCCCTCAGGACCTCTGTCTACGGCCTCTACCTCCACCCCAGCCAGCTCTCCTTTGTAAATTGGTATATTATAACGGAATATAAATATAATATTAAGTACATCATAGGAAAGACTTACTATTTGTCTGTTCACAGCCCTGGGCTGGGCAATTATATGCTGCCTTTGCTGTTGCAGCAAAGGCAGTCCTGCGGCTGGAAGGGCTTCTCCAGGAGGGAGCACGGGCGGGCCTCCGTCTTCTGGAGGTGGTGGGCCTCCAGCTCTTGGGAGTGCTGGAGGTGGTGGTGGAGGCCCTCAATCTCCAGCCACTGGAGGTGGCGGACCTCCAGCTGCTGGTAGAGCTAGTGGTGGTAGCAGGCCTCCGGGAGGTGGTGGTGGAGGCCCTTCATCTCCAGCTACTGGAGGTGGCCGACCTCCAGCTACTGGTAGAGCTGGTGGTGGTAGCGGGCCTCCGGGAGGTTGTGGTGGAGGCCCTCCATCTCCATCTACTGGAGGTGGCAGAACTCCACCTACTAGTGGTAGAGCTGGTGGTGGAGGCCCTCCAGCTAATGGTGGTCTGCCATGATACTCATCATAATCCATATACTACCCAACAATATGAAAATATCATGATAGCTTATGTAATTTTGTAAATAAACTGACTTGCTGCTTTTTGAGAACAAAGATTGCAAAACTGCAGGAAAAGTTAAGCGGGAGCTGTGAGTGTGAGTGGAGAAATGGCAACTGAAGCTGAATGTAAACTTAAATAGTTTTAGAACAGGAAATAGATCTTAGTAATGTTCAGTAATGATTAATAATTATGAGCTATTATAGGCTATGAATATAATTAATGATTCAAAAATTAAAAAAATAATTGTATG
>NW_003547145.1:6242-8828 GCF_000090795.2 Amphimedon queenslandica | reverse complement strand
ATAAATTAAATTTTAGTCAGTGGTACTTATGTCACTTGTGTGTGTATGTGTGTGTGTGTTTGTACATATGCATGTGTGTATGTGTTAATATGCAGATAAGAGATTTGATGAAAATGACACCTTGGCCACCTTGGCTTTCATGCTTTATTTCCCAAGCTCAGGAATATACACATGTACCAGTTAATTTGTAATTGGGTACATATAAACCTCTGTCCTATTTTCTAAAATTTTTTTGTTGCTTTAAATCTGAGATTAAGACTAATAGGCCTTGTGTCTTATGAATTTACATGTACCTGGAATAAGAGTTATAGTGTTAGTAATTTCAAATAATGATAACTGGCCTACTGGTGGCAACTGATATAAGTCAGCACCTATCAATACACTTACGTTACCAAATATTACATCATGAGGCTGCACAAGTATCTCATTTAGCCTTCTGTGTACATCAAGCTACATAATACGGCCTACCATTGATACCTCATCCATTATGAGCAATATAAGCATTGCAAGTCTGGGGCACAATGTGTTAGCTTTCTCATGAGACAAACTTTTATAGCTTCAATATTTGTTACAACCTAGCATGTAAAGTCATTTGTCCAATGTTAAAAGCAGCAACCCCAGTGGGTGCTTTCAAAAGTACAATGATCTCATCTTGTTGAAAGAAACCAGACAATTTCAACAATTATCAGATTGAATAATTTTGATAACATGGGACTTACCAACTCCTCCTTGTCCACTAAAAAGATATGGTATTGTTTAATCTAATTACCTTCCTTTAAGACTAGTATGTCCTCCTACACCATTTCCTATGAAAAAAACAAAATGTCTGTTTTTCATTCAAACCTCTCACAAGAGACCTGTATTCATCTGGTGCAATGACATCTTTCTTAGCAGCACTTTCAAATCTAAAAGATAAAGCAGCAGGACCAGCTCTGCAGTTGTTATCTGAAGGATTTGTAATTAATCTAGTACTATCATCAATCTTTTTCTAGTTCTTCACCTTACGCATTGTCCCTGGTTCTGCTGTCTTTAACCAAGGGGCTAATTCGTCCCATATATGCTGGGAAGGGTTCTTTTTATCATATACTACATTATCAATTTGTGCAACAGTGTAATTGAGTTCATTTTTATGTAAAGCATGATTATAATGGTCTTCAAAATTATTGTAAACGTTAATTATATCTCTTCCTTCTATATACCATGGTATACATAGTATGACTTAATTTATAATTATTGTTAGGATCACATTCTTTACCATAATTGTGAAATGAAATAACTGCTTCAGTGCCTATTTTGACAATTGTGCCAAAGCCATCAACCAATTTAAGGTACTTTATGATTTAATTAATTTATTTTCTATTTTTAAATCATTTACTACATTAGAAAAAGATGTACTACTTATGCAAGTTTCAACCATGTGTAGCTTGAGCATTATGAGTCAATAAACTTATGACGTGGTATAAAAAAATGAAAGCATAACTTTAAAACCTTTATGAACTGCATTTTTGCACAGCCTAGTTAAATAGATTTTTCTATTTTAATCTATTCTATTTTCGACCGCCAGCTGATACTCTCGTTCTATTGGATTATAGCAGCATGTGTGAAGGATGGGCTTCGGTGACTGAACGATGGTTAAAAAATTTGTGTACTCAGCATCTCATTAAATTTTTTTAAGTTGTCGTACAGTTTTATTGCCATTGATATGTCATTGATTTTATACAATTTTTAAAATGAAAGCAGCCTTTCTCACAAAACTGATGAATATCCTATGAATGTTGTTAGTAACACTATGAATAATAGTAATTCAGTAATGAATATCATTTTACTTATCTATAAATAATGATAAGTTAAGGGGAGTTACATGATTGTATGTATGGAAACAAGGTGATAATAATAATAAGATATTTTTGTGATGATAATTATGTGATAATGATCAGTGTGAAGCTCCTCCCATTTTGCCAAATTTATGGTTCCAGCTCTGGGCAGACATGGATCTGGTACGATAGTCAACAAAAAAGGAGAGCCTTCTCGTTCTTTTATACAACCTCTAATTTTGTCTATGCTACCATTCAGTATAGAACCTATGAAAATTAGACTTTATCATCAAAAGCTTGATCTTTACCATCAAAAATCTAAGCTCAGTGCAGCTAGTCCAGTGAGGCTCAGTGAGCCCAGTCAATGCAGTATATACATCATTAATGGAACTGGTCGGACTGCATAAGACTATATATATATATGTGTGCAGTGGGCCAGCTACATCTCTCTCACTTAGTGATAACTGATCTGAGAGTTGAGATGAAACTGCTAAATAACAAGTGATAATAGTGCATACCATATATATATAGTGCCGGAATTCCCAGGATTAACTAAACGTATACTTGATTTATAAATTAGCTGGAGACAACATGGATAGCAATTTCAATCCACTTCATTGGTGAACTGACCATAAGACCAAATTATTGTATTATGCTAATAAATAAATCTCATGAACCATGAAATAATAGAGCTGCTGAAGTGTATATATACTGCAATGAATGACCAAGTTTTGAGATCTAATACTGAGATCTGTTTGCACACTTTCTTTAA
>NW_003547145.1:0-2897 GCF_000090795.2 Amphimedon queenslandica | reverse complement strand
CTGAAGTCTGACAGCATTAAAATTGCAACGTTGCAAATGTTGCTTCAAATGAGTTACTAGGCATATACAGCCAACATTAGTGCAGCATTGTTGCGCTGTTGCATTGTTGCATTGTTTCACTGTAGCACTGTTGCATTGCTGCATTGAAGCACTGTTGCTTTGCTGCATTGTTGCATTGTAGCACTGTTGCATTGTTGCACTGTAGCATTATTACATTGTTTCACTATAGCACGTAGCATTGTTGCATTGTTGCACTGTTGCATTGTAGCACTGTTGCATTGTTGCACTGTTGCATTGTTTCATTGTAGCACTGTTGCACTGTTGCATTGTAGCACTGTTGCATTGTTTCACTAAAGCGCTGTTGCATTGTAGCATTGTTGCACCGTAGCACTGGTGCACAGTAGCATTGTTGCACTGTTTCATTGTAACATTGTTGCATTATAGCACTGAGCACTGTTGCATTGTTGCATTGTAGCAATGTTGCATTGTGGCACTGTTGCATTATTGTACTGTAGCATTGGCACATTGTAGCACTGTTGTATTGTTGCACTGTTGCACTGTTGCATTGTAGCATCGTTGCATTTTTGCACTGTAGCTTCGATGCATTGTAGCACTGTTGCATTGTTGCAATTTAGCACTGTTGCATTATTGCACTGTAGCACTGGTGCATTGTAGCACTGTTGCATTGTTGCACTGTGGCATTGTTGCACTGTAGCACTGTCACATTATTTCACTGTTGCATTGTTGCACTGTTGCATTAGGAAAAAATTAATGTTAATATTATCATGTTTATAACTTTAATAACCAAGAGAGAATTTTTCTATTGTGTATGTTATGTATAACTGGAGAAATAATGTCTTTCTAATTTATTTATCAGTTACTTAACCTACAATGTTAAAAACTTATAAAAATTTGTGGTAAGTTTATTTTAGATTTTTCACATGTCCAAAATTCATTTACGTCACACTTCTGACACTTCATGATACCACGTACACTGATCACATCCCACCATCTGATGCCTCTCTTCCTTCTTAAACTTTTCTCCACAATGCAGGCAATAAGTTTCATGAAGTAATTTTGTTTTTTTACTGCAGGAAAATTGTACTGCTCCATTGGTGGTTCTTGTTTTCAAGCGAAATGATCTTCTAACTAAAAAAAATTAAAGCAATATAACAAACTGTAATGTTTGTATCACTTGCACCTGCTACAGAATGATGCTGTTTAGGAGAACAAAAACAATTATGTGTTCTTAATCTTAGAGATCTTTTACTTATAATTTAAGGTGGACTTTCACACATATGCATGGAACAAGAATGAAAAGCATGCATGCACAAAAGTGGAAACCCGCTTAGTCACTCCATTTGCATTCTTGTAAATCTATTTTAAAAGCATTTTTACATTGTGCTAGCTTCCTCAGCTTTTCTATCTTTGCTCCTTGTATTTCACCACCACTGATGGATTCACTTTGTTGTTCTATATATTATTGTTATTGTAGTGACCAAATGGAGAGAGCCTGACCTTCGCATTTTGTAAATATTGACTTATTGTAAAAAGGCTAAAATCTCTTCTAACAAAAACGAAAAGAGCATACACTTATATACAAACAGTATCACATAATACACCACAATGACAAAAAATTACACAACAATCAGAATCAGTATACATAAACTAATAAGCATAGTAAATCATAAGCATCAGCTAGAAGGAAAAAAAATAATATGGTATAGCAATGCAAGAATAATAATAATTGTAATGATAATAGTAGTAGTAGTAATAATCATAACATCAATAATAATAATACTAGAAATAACTGTAACCAAAATAATGTATCAATATTTAACAGTTATCTTCAATGAAAGTTAGTGTGGAATCACCATACTCTAGGATAAAACCATATTATCAATTGTACACTAATTTTTAGTTCCACTGCCTTACTTTGCAAATGACAACCATTACTCTTGAAGTCAATTTCAGGTTTCTGTGAAACCCACTGCAAAATAGGCACAGATAGAGGGTATGAGTCATCTTGTTCATGTCATATAGTCGATTGTGTGACAACAGATACATCTGCAACATCAAGTGTTTTGGGTCAGTCACATATTATTTAATATTGTCTATGCATAATTTTGATTATATTATAGGCAAAAATGCACATTTACTAACAGTATTAGATGACACAACATTAGGTAATTCAACATCATGTAACAAAGACCTTGACAGGAGCAACAGACTACACCACTGGAGTAGAAGTCATTTATTCATTTGCCAACCCTGTGGGCACATAGATTATCGGCAACCTCTTTACAAGTATCATATACAGTTGTATCACAGAATGAAATACGTCAGAATCTCCCTCTCAAGTACGTGTTGCAGTTGTCCAGTGGCTTTGTGATACCTTACAAACAGTTCCTGAGAGTGAGTGGAAAGATATAATTTTAGCCTATGATGCCATGTGCAAATTGGATGTGGCATCCAAACCATTACCATTACCTAAACCATTTGATGAAATGTGGACATCAATTCATGTTAGTATTAATGCACTGTTAAATGATTATTAGTGATAATTACATTTTTTTCGTTGTGGTTTATGTTATATAATCTTTGTGCTGTAGTATTAATAGTGTGTATTTGTTTTGTACTATTATGAGTTGTTATGAGTTAGTGTTGTGAGTTGTTCTCTTGTTCTCTATCTTAATGCTTTTGTTCTTTGTGTGATTCTTCTCTCTCTTTACTCATTTAAGATAATTAGTTCATTTACAGCCTAACAGCTATCGCCTATTCTCAGCGTTAAACTCTCACAATTCAAAAAGTAAGTAGAAGTAATTTCAAGATATGCATGACGTATATTGTATAGGTTATTGACACGTTTCACTTAAAAATCACATTGACCCAGCATG
>NW_003547144.1:18956-27375 GCF_000090795.2 Amphimedon queenslandica | reverse complement strand
CACAGAAAAACTTGAATATCAGAATACACGTCATGTGTCAAAATTCCACATGTGCCAAAATTTGGGAAAAAAATTTCCGTGTAAATATAACAGATCAGTTTTATCTGACACTGACACCATTGATGGCAACAGTCAACTACCGTATACCAGTTTATTTTCAAAGTAGAAAATTTTGGCAAATCTTGCATTTCTAAGATTTCACTAATTTATTATCGCAAATAGCTTGCAGACTGCACCACATGGCAATGGAAATGCATAATTTCGTGGTGGAAAAATTTCATGACGGAGAAAGGAACCACAAAATTCACAAAAATAAATGGATTATGGTATTAAAATACATGTACATTGTGTATACGTACCTTTTGAACTAGTTGGTCCTGCAGGTGGCATAGCTTGTGGAGGATTAGGAGTAGCTCCTCCAGTAGTAACTGATAGAGGATGTTCACGAGCTATTTCATCAGCTAATGCTGGATCACCTCCTTCTTTAACAGCTACACACACTCTCCTCCAACAAGGAATACCATAACGCCCATAATTATAATCTTTCCTTAACCAGTACTCTAAAACTTTCTGCAGGCAAGTGACGTTGTTTCCACGACAATCAGCCTCTATATTTTTAATTGTGTTTATTTTGAGACGCAAGGAAATGGCAATCTCAGTGCTTCCAGCGGCAAGCTGAGAGTTGCTCAATTCTTTTATGAATAACATGAAAGTCCTCAATTCCTGCGAAAAATATCATTATTGATCAAAATTAATCACAAACTCACTTAGTTCTTTATTGCAAACGTTCATAAAACGTTCAGAGGAAGAACTCGGTCTTGCAGCCGCCATTATTTTGGAATCATGTGTAACTTAGTAACTTACTCCGTACTAGTCCGTAGTCTCCACTCTCCTCATCTCTGAATAGTAATATACTAGTATACGGAGGAGACACGTGTGTTGTAATGGCATTGTTTGTCAGTGGCACTTGTAGAAAGCTTCTCTATCTCTCTTCATCTCTTAGTAGAACACCATCAAACAATCAGCTCTTGACTTCCAGACTATCTCATTTATTAAATAAAGGAGTGAAGACATAATGTAATGTTACTTATGTACCACTGATCAGTGTAATCCGGTAATTAATTGGGTTAAAATTAGATTAAAAATTTAATGAACGGTCTACTGTACCTGCCAACAATTTTCAGGGGATTAGAAATACTTTATTGAATTAGACTTAGGTGGGAATCATAAATTATGTGTATAATAGAGGATATGCGTAGTCTCGCGCAGCCAGACCATTCCCCAGCCTACAGTCATTTACGTCCACCCAAATGACTGTAGGCTGGGGAATGGTCTGGCTGCACGAGACTAGGATATGCGTGCTAATTATATTCATTGCAAAATAAATGCATTCATTGGATACCGTAATAACTTTCAAGAAAAAAAATAATTCGTTGGACGTCAGTTTTCCATCAGTAGGAATGGAGAAATGATAGAAAAAGGCTTGGTACCAGGAAACTGCTCTGTATTTCTTAATAGCAATTTTTCAGGTGACTACTAGACCCCATTAGATCCTCAGGATGCTTTCTAAGCTTCCGAAAAAGGCCTCAAGAAGGTAGCAAGGCAAGAAAATGTGTTTTCCCCCATTAAATTCTTAATAAACTTGATGTCCAACATGGCAGCCAATTTACTGTGTAGGTTGGATATACGGTACTTAAAAGTTATGAATATACTTAGCATGCATATCCTCTATTATTTTGTTTATGAAATTTAAACTGATTTAAGACTGGAAATTTTTACAATTATTGGAAAATTATTTTAAATTTATTTATAAACCTCAATGACCCACATATTTATTTTATTTATAATGTCTCCTCTCCCTCTATCATCTCTCATTAGTATATGTACTCCAGTAGTTCTGAATCAAGTGATGGATCAGATGATCATAAGACTAATGATGATGAAGGGTCTCTGGATGAGGTTGATTTGGGTTCTCTCTCTCATGCTATTGCCACCATATCAATACCTGATACTCTACCTGAGGTACCTCTCCTGGTACTCAATAGGAACCCAATGTTCCCACAGTTTGTCAAAATGGCGGAGGTAAGTCTAAATGATTTGTGATTGTTAGTTATACTCTACCATATACTGGGTACTTTTGGATGGGCTTGAATTAGTGAACTTGATTAAGTGATTACAAAAATAGACCCACCATTTTTTGATAAAAAATGGAAAACCATAGGTTATAGTACAGCAGTACTGGGTATTTTTCAGAAATTCACTGGTTTTTTTAATGGTCGTAATTAAAAATCTGGTTTCGAATTGGCTGAAACTTTCTACATAAGTACATTAATTTTTATCAGAAAATGTAATAAAAATTTGATGTGATTTTGGAGCCATTTTTGAAAAAAGTATTGGCTATAGTACTTACAGGGATTTTTCAGATTTTGACAGATTTAAAAAATGGCTATAATTTGTTGGAATCGACTTAAACTTTGTATACAACATAAGGGCTTCAGTATGTATCAAAATACGGGAAAAAATTTCGAGTGATTTGGAGCCATTTTTTGAAAAAAAACATGGCCTAGAATACAGGAAATTTTTCAGATTTTAGCCAAAAATGACAATAAATTTAAAAAATTACAGTCGGAATCACCACAACCTTTCTACACAGCAGGTAAATGTACTTTAATTTGCCTTTTTTTGTATAAAAAATTTTGGTTTTGTAAAATTTCAAATGAAAAATTTTTTAAGTATGAAATTTTAGCTTCTTTTGCATATACATGTATATATACACATGTACCTTGTCTTTTACCTACTAGTAGCAGGACTGCTATAGTAGTATTTATAGTTTTTGAGATATGAGCTTCTTGACATGGCTGTTTCCTGACATTACTAGTATACAGATAGTACTGAAAATGCAAGCAATGACCAATTTACAGATAATAAACCAAAACATTAAATAGCTTTTTTGTCATATGGTGGACTTTTTATTTTATAACTCAGTAATGAAGCGACAGATTGAACTACTGCAAGCACCATTGGATAGAGCAAGGTTAGAGCTGCAAGATGATACCTACTTAATCAGGATGTACCTTAGTCTTTCATTGATCATTAGGTCACAAAATATTGGTTGCTTAAAAATTTTCAATTTAAATATTTTCCTCACTTTAAATCACAAAATATTTCCACAATGAAAAAAGGCAATTTACATAATCAAAAAAATGTAATGAAATTTGGGGCAATTTTGAAGCCATTATTGGGAAAAACCACAAGCTAAAAGTACTGGGGAATTTTCAGAAATTGGCTCATCTTTTAATGGCCACAACTTGAATATTTGAGCACAGAATCAGCTCAAACTTTTTACATGTACATCAATATGTATCAGAAAATGTAGGGTTATTTGAAGCTATTTTTTTAAAAGGAGAGCTTATTATAATACAGGGATTTTATCAGATTTTAGCCAATTTTAAAAATGGCCATAGTTTTTAAAATGTAAATTGGAATTGTATTAAACTTTTTACACTGTATAAGGATATCAGAAAATGAAATAAAAATTTGGGATGATTTGGGAGCCATTTAAAAAAAAACCATAGGTGCTATATGGCATTCCATCAGGTCTGCTTTGGCCTCCTGTAAAATTTATAATAATAATAATAATGATAGCAATAATAATAGCACACAATGAACAAACTTTCTTTTGTAATTTGCAGATGTTCAAACAGGATGATAACTAACATAACAAACCACTTGCCCAAAAAACGGTGCTTGTCAACTATTGAAAGACCATTGCCAGCAATACCTATGAAAGCAGCAATGTCACTACAAATTCTTAATTGTAGTGAATTGAATCAAATTCAATTAAAGTTTTTTTGCCCCTAAAATCAAACAAGGTATTACATGACCAATGACCAAATTATATACTGCATTACCTTTACTCAGTAGTAAGGAACATGAGGTTGACCCACCACTGTCAGGTGAAATGGATCTTGCAACGTTTCTGAACAAACACCAAGACAAATTTCTGTTACAAGTTTGAGTATCTTGAGGATGACAACCAAAACATCATCCATCAGTGAAGGATATTTACCATACATACATGTACATGTAGCGTTCAAGTATCAGAAAGTGTCATAGCAAAAACTGACTCTGAGATTATAATCCCTTTGCATTCTGAAATGGTTTTCGGAATTATTCAAAACAATTCAAAAATGCATATTGACAATGTAAAGAAACTAATGGCATTGAAACCGCTCCCTTTAGCAGTAAAAGTGAGGGCATCCTTTTTTGATGGCCATGAGGAGACATCACTCAAGGCTGGTGACATACATGTACCAATCATCAAAGGCATTAAAAACAAAAATTCGGCAGCAACAGGCTTGAATGCATTGATGCATTTTCAGGGTTAAGGAAGGTCTTGAGGCACAGCTGTGTAGGCTTCTTTAAAATGGTCCATTTGCAGTTTGTTTAAGCCTCTGAATGCTGACAAAATATTTTCAGTTGCCGTTGGATTGTAAATTGTTTCATAAAGCATTGTCGACCACATCACATCAAGTGACACTAATGTATGAAGCTGTGTCAAAATTAGTGGCCATCTCATTGAACTACCCAGAAAAAAACTTGAACTGCCACTCAAATTAGACATTGAGGTTGAAGTGATTAAAAACAGTAGATGAGTGTAAAAATCTGCAAGAAGAAATCTGTGGTTAGTATTAATGTATGGTACATTTTTATTACATGATCCTCTTGTCCCACAGAGAGTCATTGAGGCTGGTAAAAGAGTTATAGATGATCCTACACATCTTGCTGATTTGGGAGCTGCACTGACCAGTAGAGAATCACATCAAATTCAAGCAGTTCTTGAATGTCCAGACGTAATCACTATTGTTATTATTATTATTATTATTATTATTATTATTATTACATGTATTTTATGTACATGTCATGTACATGTATCTACATTGTATTTATTTAATTTTATTAGATTCCTGAGTGATTGATATTAACACTTGAACTACTCAAGAAAGAACTAGCCATTGTAACGCTACAAAAAAACTTGGAAAAGAAGTAAGTACATTTATACAGTGTATGTACATGTAACTGCATGCATGAGCTCAATTAACTTCTATTTGCTTCACCACATTTTCTAGCATTACAGTCTTTTATTTTAATATTTGTCATTTTTAGGTTGAGGAGAAGTTTACTAAAATGCAGAGAAAGTATAATTTTATTATAAGAGGAACTGAAAATAATAAAGAGAAAACTAGGAATAGAAGTAATGGAGTATGAGAGAGAGGGAGGAACTGGAAGGATATGAATAAGTTGATAAAGTTTGTAGAAAGATGATAAGGATGCCATATTAGACAAGATTCCTGAAAAGATGTCGTACTGAAGGAAATTGAGACTGTATTAATTTTGAAGAAGAATTGAACGAACTGTCCTTTCTTGACAGCCACTCATCAGAATTTACATGTAAGTAAAAAAAGAAATAGATTTACTGATTGCTTTTTACTTGCATGCAATTGTCCTTGCCCTTTTCTCTCTCCCTATCTCCCTCTCCCAGTGTAACAATTAAGGAACTATCTTGATTGGTTGATGAGTATACCCTGGACTCCCTCTCCCAGTGTAACAATTAAGGAACTATCTTGATTGGTTGATGAGTATACCCTGGAGTAAGACCAGTAAAGAGGACTTCCATTTAGAGAGGGCTAAGGTTATACTTGATGAGGATCATTATGGACTCAATGACATTAAGGACAGGATACTGGAGTTTATAGGAGTCTCAAGATTGAAAGGATCAGTTCAGGGAAAGATACTCTGCTTTGTAGGACCACCTGGTAATGTACATGTACATTAATAGTTATGTATAATGTATTATATTATATTAATTTATGTTTATTGGGTAGTGTTTCTATTGGTACTACTGGTAGTGTGTTTATTGATATATAACTACAATGTACATGTACTTTAAACAATAAATATTTGAATCAGTCTACATTTTATTGTAATTATAGTCATTTTCTATCTTCTTTTTTTATTCCTCTCCCCCACTCTCTCTCTGTAGGTGTTGGTATAGCTCGTTCAGTTGCCCGGGCATTAAATAGAGAAGGAAGACCACACAATAAACTAATACAACAATCACTGACTGACTCTCTCTCTCTTCGTGTGTGTGTGTGTGTGTTTTAGTACTTTAGGTTCAGTATAGGAGGTATGACTGATGTGGCTGAGATAAAGGGACACAGGAGAAAATATGTTGGTCCAATGCCTGGTAAAGTGATACAGAGTTTGAAGAAAGTACAGACCAAGAATCCTAAATCCACTCATACTGATTGATGAGGTTGATATTAGGGACGCGGGTACCAGGTATGGGAGTTTGGGATTGGTAGCATATGATGCGTTGGATTATGTGTCATTTTTTGTCTATTTATTATTTCACATTCTCCCTCTCTCTCCCTTTCTCTTTAAGGGTGATCCAGCCAGTGCTTTGTTAGAGTTGTTGGATCCAGAGCAGAATTCTTTCTTTTTGGATCATTATCTTGATGTTCCTGTGGATCTCTCACGTGTTCTGTTCATTAGTACAGCCAATACAACTGACACTATACCAGGACCACTCATTGACAGAATGAAATAATACAAGTAAAAGAACTACTCATACATTAATATACATGTACTTATGTTATGTAGCAAGTTTGAGTCGATTCCAACCAAAATTGGATTTTTTACAAATTTTTAATGTTGCTCAAAAATTGGACAAAAGTCCCCGTACTATAGTACAGGGATTTTGGCCAAATTTGTTCAAAAAGGAAAAGTTTAGAATTTTCTATATTTATTACATTTCCTAATACATATACATGTTCCTATACTACGTAGAAATTTTGAGTTGATTCTGATCAAATTTGGATTTTTTTTACAAATCTTTAAAGTTGCTCTAAATATGGACAAAAGTCCCTGTACTATAGTACAGGGTCGCTGACCAAATTTCACCAAAAATTAAAAGTTTAGAATTCTTCATTTTAATGGCTTTTTCTGATACATATACATGTTTTTATGCTGTGTAGAAAGTTTGAGCTGATTCCGATCAAAATTGAATTTTTTTACAAATTTTTAAAGTTGCTCAAAAATTGGACAAAAGTCTCTGTACTATTATAGTACAGTGATGACTTTGGCCCAATTTTGTCAAAAATGAAAAGTTGAAAATTTTCCATTTTTATAATTGTTCCTGATGCATATACATGTTCTTATGTTGCGTGCATAGTTTAAGCTAATTTCGATTAAAATTGGATTTTTTACATTAGAGTTTATTGAAACACCATGGACTATTATATCATTCTTAATCTCACTCTTAGGTCTCTGGTTATATATCAGAAGAGAAGGAAAGCATTGCTCAGAATTACCTGATACCTCAAGCTCATTCTTCCTCTGGTTTGGAGGAGGGGCAGGTCCTTATAGAAACTGATGCTCTCCAGTCCCTCATCAAGTGGTACTGCAGGGAGAGTGGAGTGAGGAATCTACAGAAACACATTGAGAAGGTGCTGAGTGCAAGTATCACACACACACACAAGTCATGATAATATTTACATGTATAAATACTTACATGTACATGTACACATGTACATGTAGTCTCCTTTGCTTGTTAATAATAATAAGTTTGCTCATAATAATAATTTAAATACATGCATACTTGTCATGTGTACCTTATACTGGGTTCTTTTTTATGTAGTGAAGAACTTTTCACAAATCACACACACATAAGTCATAGTAATACATGTACATGTATTGTCCTTTGCTTGTTGAGCTGTTTTATCATTTATGTACGTGTACATGTAAATGTACAGTTACTTAAATATTTAGCTAATTTACATGTACATATTATTTATACATTGTACAGATACAGATTTATTCATTGTACAGATATTACATAAAGCTGCTTTTAAAGTCTTATCACAGATACAGACTAATGATGATGAAGCTGAAGAAGATGAAAAGAAAGAAGAAACAAAAGAAGAGAAACCTTCTCCCCCTCCTGTTCCTCCTGTCACTGTCTCTTCCTCCAATTTAAAAGATTTTGTCGGTCATCCTCCGTTTATTTCCGATCGCCTCTACGAGACTACACCCCCTGGAGTGGTTATGGGTCTGGCTTGCACGTCAATGGGAGGCACTACTTTTTATGTGGAGACAGGCATGGCTGAGGGGCAGGGCCTCTCAAAGGAGGGAAGAGGAGAGGGGGGTATTGTAATAGTTTTTATTGAAAACACTGATATCAAAGTCCAAAAGATAGAGAGGAATAATGAATGTGTGTGTGCGTAAAAGAATCAAAAAGAAGAACCAGAATTGCATGAAACAAAATCAGCTATATATACACATGCTATGATTAAATAATTGTGGTTACAACTAATGAATCACATTATATTACAATACTCCTCCTTGATCATTAGTTGTA
>NW_003547144.1:2811-15581 GCF_000090795.2 Amphimedon queenslandica | reverse complement strand
GACTGGTTGGGCAAAAAAGAGAATTAAAAGTCTTTAGATCCCTTTTAAAGGATGAGGAATGCTGTGAAAAATGGACAGCAGCTGTAAGACGTTGCAAATTTGCCATAATGTTGCTAGAATCTTTACTGAGATTTATAAACTGAAGGAAAAGGCTTGGAATGTAGTCTGGATGAGTTGAGACACTGTCAAGTTCTCCTGCAGATTGATTAAATAAGTGAGTACTTGGACTACATGCAAAATTGTTTTACCAGTATACTGGTTAAGCAGGCTCCAGTAATGCACATTACAAATGCTCATCATTTATCATGGAGCTCTTCTTTGCTGCAGTGCTCTCGTCTCACAGCTGCTGCCCATCTTTTACAGCATTCCTTATCATTTAGAGGAAATTTAAAGACCTTTAATCTCTTGTTTTTGCCCAACCAGTCATTGCATTTAACTAAACAGCAGCTTTTAGGCATCTCCACCATAGGCACAGCTATAATCTTTCCCCCAGTGGGTGTAATCTGACCGCACCCTATCGTGAATACAATTTACATCTCATTAACATTCCACCAGTCGCGTATCGTGAAAAGGTCTATATCCCTGACGTCCACGGTCGGCAGTTCCTATGGCGAATTCCCACTGCTCAGCTGCCTTCAGAGCATGAGTTACTTGGAATTTCCAAACAGGCCAGTCCTTTTCATCGTTTAGCTGTGGTATTTGAGCAAAGAACTTATCCGTTGTAGTAGCCATCGTGTCCTCTCTTTTACGCAGTAGGGAACGATGCTAGGCTCATAACCTGTAATAGTTTTAATTGAAAACACTGATATCAAAGTCCAAAAGATAGAGAGGAATAATGAATGTGTGTGTGCGTAAAAGAATCAGAAAGAATCAAAAAGAAGAACCAGAATTGCATGAAACAAAATCAGCTATATATACACATGCATATGATTAAATAATTGTGGTTACAACTAATGAATCACATTATATTACAATAGGTATGACTACCACTGGACAGTTAGGAGATGTAATGAAGGAGTCCACTGTTATTGCTTATACTGTTGCTAAGGTAGAGAGAGAGAGAGAGATGGAAATACATGTATAAGGTGCTCTGGTGCTGTTATGTAAATTGTATTTTTGTTTTATTTTAGTCATTTTGTCTCAAAAAGATCCTATAATGATTTTCTTTAGAAAGCAAAAATTCATCTCCACGTAGGCACGTACATGTACCTGAGGTAAGTATAATACTTTCATTATAATAATAATAATATTTTTATTTTTGCAATTATTATTATTGCCATTATTATTATCAACAATTAATAATGACAGCGGCAATTGATATTATTATTTTATTATCGATTTTTAAATTATTATTGTTATTATTATTATTTATTAATTAAAGGGTGCTACCCCAAAGGATGATCCCTCTGCAGGTGTCACTATAGTCTCTGCCCTCCTCTCACTGGCTATGGATCGTCCAATACGTCAGAATGTTGCCATGACTGGGGAACTGTCACTCACTGGAAAGGTATGTACATGTACTTCTACTTTATTCACAACATGTATATGTATGATAGTACAGTCAATTGACATTTGTATAAACTGTGTAATGTATGCAATATATGTTGCATAGTCTTTTCTTTTGTTGGAATTAATGATTTTTTAGGAAAACCATGGGCTATGGCTAGTACAAGGAAATTTTCTGAAACTTGCTCATTTTTTAAATGGCCATGACTCAGAAATTTAACCCTTAAATTGGCTCAAAATTTCTACACAGCATAAGGACATCAATATGTATCAAAGTATAATAATAAAAATTTGTAGTGATTTCAGAGCCATTGGAAAACCATGAGCTATAGTACATTTTTATTACATGATCCTCTTGTCCCACAGAGAGTCATTGGCTCAGGTCATTGAGGCTGGTAAAAGAGTTATAGATGATCCTACACATCTTGCTGATTTTGGAGCTGCACTGACCAGTGGAGAATCACATCAAATTCAAGCAGTTCTTGAATGTCCAGACATAATCACTTCAAGTCCATTGTGGCAGGAGAACTGGAATAGAATTGTTGACTTATTTAATTTTAATATTATAAAACATATTAAAATTATTAAAACGTCAAATAGAAAACTCAATACTATTGTTTCATAATAAAAGTACATTAAAATACAACAACAATAATAATAATAATAACAAATTAAGTATAAGTACAAAATAAAGGTACATGTGTACATGCTATAATAAAACAATTTATTAATTAAGGAAGAAAGGGAAGACTAACAAAAGAAAGCAAAGAGTAGCTCCAGTGATACATGTTAATGGAGAATATATTAAAGAAGAAGGACTGGTGATATCAAGAGTGGATAAATAATTATCCACTCCTGGTGATATTATTAACCATTCGGGTGTACATGTGGGTATATGGTATAATGGTGATGATGGTGCTGAAGTGGTGTAAGGTAGTTAGATGGTGGCAAGGTGGTAGGATAAGTATGATGGTGTGATGGTGATAGGTTACATGTGGTGCTGTAGTAAGATGGTGTATTCATAATATAGTGATAGGTTTCATACAATGGACTGATAAGGTGGTAATATGGTGATAAGGTTGTGTTTAAGACACAATATTTTGTCCAGGTGGGTCAACCTGTTGTCCTTCAAGTTTCTCATGATATCCACTCACTTTGCTTTGTTCTAAAAGAAATAAATCATAATGTATCTCTTGAAGATATTTAACTACTGATGAATCAGGACTAACTGATTGAGCTATTTCAATATCATGTGGACGAGGTTTTAAACTGAATACGTCAATTAAAAACAAAACAAGCTCTAAATTAGAACTCTTACTAGCAAAATAAAGCATGGTTTTACGTTCATCAGTTTCAGCTAGTGCATTACATTTGAGATCAGTTAGAAAGTATTGTACTAACTCCATACTACCAGCTTCACATGCTCTATGAACTGAAGTGTATCCATTATTATCAGGATCATCAGGAGTACAGGGGAAGGTCTCTATGAGATAACGTACCATACGAATATTATCAGAACGAGAAGCATAATGAAGAGGAGTACGACCAGACTTGTCTTTAGGTACTGGATTGGAGACAATGTTTGGTTCCAAATACTGGTATATATAAACTCTCTTTCTCTCTGCTAGTAAGTGTAAGCAGGTGATGCCATCTTTATCTTCTGCTAAAGCATCCAGTCCATGTGTCTCAATTAGTGTTCTTACTATTCCAATATCTCCTCCCTCACATGCTGCATGAAGTAAACCACGTCCTCTATTATCCAATACATTAACACTTTGAGGATAAATACTGGATAAATAACGAAACACATTAATATGGCCATTAATGCATGCTGTATGTAATACAGTGGACCCTTCATTATCAGTAGCTGTTAGAAGATCATGATGAGTAGAACTACCAGTGACTGAGAACAGTAAAGCTTCAGCGGTATCCTTATGACCAGAGGCAACTGCTAAGTGTAATGGTGTCTGTCCTTTCTTGTTAGTAATTAATAAGTTATTGTTAGACAGACTGGCTTTAAGTAATAGTGATACCATATTCTGTCGTCCAGATTGACAGGCTACATGTAATGGTGTATTACCATCTTTATCTTGTACATTAATAAGTACAGCATTATGTGGATTATTGTATATGTCATGAGGACTGTCAAATAAACACTTAATCTCACATAACCAGACAACACTCATTGAGGGTATACTTTTACTAAGTAAATATTCTAATATTTTATATTTATTAACTGCTACAGCAGCATGTAGTAGTGTCCAGCCTTCATCATCAGTTGCATTAG
The DNA here is from genome assembly GCF_000090795.2 of Amphimedon queenslandica. Lineage (NCBI taxonomy): Eukaryota > Metazoa > Porifera > Demospongiae > Haplosclerida > Niphatidae > Amphimedon > Amphimedon queenslandica. The sequence continues at coordinate 11,788 of NW_003547144.1, read as the reverse complement.
GATTACAATAATTATTATCAATTAGATACTTCAATACATTCAAGTGACCTCTCACTACTGATATGTAAACTGCTCCTGACAAACTTAATTGGTGATTCTCTATTAGATGCTTAATAAAGTGAATGTGACCATTTGAAAATGAATAATGAGAAATATTCCAACCTATGTTATTTGTTAGGCTCAGACTACATTTGTAAGCCTTTACATATAATTCCAGTAGTAAAATATTACCAGTTTGAGCAGCATAATGAATTGGTAGGTTACCATTACTATCAGCTTGATGAGGATCTAACTGATAGGTAGTTATTAATTCTTTAACAAGAGATAAGTTAAGAGACCATGAGGCATAATGTAAAGCAGTGAGGCCATTCTTATCAACTGCAGTAGGAGACAAGCCTTGTTCAGTAATAAGATACTGAACTAAATCAAAATTACCACTCCATGCAGCATGATGTACTAATGTGCGTCCTTCATTATCTGTTTTAGTAATATCACAATGCTGTACCTCAACGAGATATTGAGTGATATCAATATGACCATTACGACAAGAACAATGGAGACATGTCATACCATCAAAATCATCAGTGATATTAGGATCACTGTTATGATTATTAATAAGATACTTAACAGAATTAATACTACCTGACCGGCAGCAGCCAGTTAATGGTATACGACCATCAGTATCAGCATCATTAGCATTGAGATTATACTGAAATAAAATATAACTTAATACACTAGTAGAACCTGACGATGTAGCACAATGTACTGGAGACTTACCATCAATAGTTAGTGTACAATTGATATCATATTTTTCTAATGCTTTCACTAGTAATGTGCTGCCACTGAGTGATGCTAAATGAAGTAACGACATACCATCATAATTTGAAGTGGCATTGATGTCAAAGTTAGGGCAAGTGTTTGCTTTTTTGAGAAGTGAAGAAAACATGTTAACTCTTTCATTTCGTTTCATAAAATTAATATTTTGTTTTATTCTAGCACTATTAATAATACGAATAACTGGTGTATCACTTTGTGCATGAAGCTTACTATACACAATACCACCTGGAATTTGTATAGCTGCATGACATGCATGATGTAAACATGAGTAGCCATTATTATCAGTAACTAATAATGCTTCATTACCTTGAATACTAACAATATACTCAACAACTGATGATGAAGCATACCATGAAGCAATATGAAGTGGAGTCCTACCATATTGATCCTTTACATCAATGGGTAATTGATATCGATTTAAAAGATACTTAAAAAGCTCAACACTTTTATTATTGATAGAGTTAGACTGGCAAATATAATGTAGTATACCAGCCCCTGAAATAGAAATGTCATTTGGTGAGAAGAGGTTTAATGATTCAAGCTTATGAACTAATGCTAACTCTCCACTTTTACAAGCTAACAATGATAAAGAGGCTCTCATAAAATTAATTTGAGAAGTATTACAATTTCTCTCAATAAAGAAATCCACTAGGTCAGAATGGCCCCCCATTGCCGAGTACAGTAATGCGGTGTTATTGCTATTGTCTGGTTGATCAGGAGGAATGTGACATGTGTCTACTAGATATTGTACTATAGATAAGTGGCCTTTATAAGATGCCATATGTATACTAGATACACTATTATCATCACCTTCATTAGGATCAATACCATATTGATGGATGAGTAGTTGAAGGATCTCAATGTGTCCACCATATGATGCAGAGAGTAATGGAGTCCAACCATGAAGACCACGATGATATGTGCTGTAACCAAACTTGTTAAGAAGCCATTGTACTTCATCTTTTAATCCTCTCCAAGCTGCTTCATGTAATGGTGTACTGGTATTCTCATACCATAATGGATCACATATATCTATAAATGAAGGATATTATTAATATTACAAGTTATGTATGGAGGGATTGACTAAACGTCAGTTTATGCACTTACCAATATCAGTGGATAAGTACTGAACCTTTTCTGTTAAGAACTGTAAAATTAAAAATAATATCAAAATTTTAATTGTAACCACAAACCTCTCTTAGATCATACTTATCTTCACCACATGTTAGTTCAGTGATACCAATACTAGCTAACTGTTGCTGTAGCTTTGTAGTAAGAGGAAATAATAAAGAATAAAGATACTCAGGAATGAGATGCTCGAATTGAAGAGAGCCAGGAGTAACAACAGAGAAATAAAGCCTCATTTCAGGAACATCCAATCCTTTCGGTATTGCTCTACGATAGAAGAATATGTCATTCAGTGTGTAGTCATCTCTGTCAACTTTAGCAATCATTACTCGTGTACCAGGAGGAACACCTTTTACACCAAACTGTACAGCATCAGCATCTTTCAATAGTCCACCACTGTTAATAAAATAATCCTTTAACTTATCTTCATATGCTGACCAAGTTCTCTTTAATGTACGATTGTCCTTCAGGAACACATGAACAAGTTTAACTATCAGTTCATAGTTAAACCATGATATGTATTTGTCTTGTAAGGTCGAAAAAAGTTCTATTATTGTTTTAATGTCCTTAAACTCTTCTTTAACTGCTTGCACTGCAGCTGGATTATTTTTCTTAATAGGACCCAAAAGAGCATGAACACGTCTTTCAAGATAGTCTATCACTTTAGGAAGAAGGTCTGGCTTATTCTCAAACGATTCCATTGTCAGTTGTAGTGTATCGGCAAACTCATCTTGTAGCTCATGTATTTCATTTGTTAACGGGAAATTTATTTCAGGATGAGCATAAACTGTATAAAAGAAAAAGAATGTAAAAAGTGAGCTTATTTAATGCATATACCCCCCAGTTTATTGTCACAATCAAAATTTTTGTGACGGAGCAAAAATGTGATTTGCAGAAAGTACGTGTAACTGGTATCCACCAGATCTCTGTTAACTAGATTAATGATATTCATTGGGATACTGCAAAAACAAAAGAATTTCTTGGCTGCCATTTTTGGGGCATAAACTATATCGTAACAAATGGGCCGATAAGCTAAAATCTACCTTATATGCATTACTTAATTGTTGCAGTGGTACAGAAATGGAGATTAAGGTTGGAAAATTTTCTCCGGATGCAGCTCCTTTGCTCAGCTGGAAAAACAGTAAAATAAAACCTTTCCCCATTGAAGACTGTACAAAGTATATCTCCATCATGGCAGCCAAAATAATTTTTTCCTTCCCGGAACCAAATGAATATTATTAAAAAGTCAATGAATATAATGTATCTCATTTGGTGGATACAGTATTAATGGTGTCATGACATTTATATACATGTTTTACATGTATAGTATAGTACAATTTTTATATTATATCAAAAAGGCATTGTAGATTTTTTGAACAAAAACTAACCTCTTGAATTATTTGATTTTCCACTTCCAGGTGACATTACAGTATCATTAGGAGAGACATCTCTTATAGCAACTGCTGGCCAATTTTCATTGTCACTTGAGTTACCTCCTAATAAATAAACATATTAATGTTATTCATTATGATTCCAAATAATTATAGTAAGTTACCTCCTAAAGGTGACATTCCTTCATTATGAATAACATCAGTAGGACCACCCACAGAATAAGGAGTAGCTCCCCCAGTAGTAGCTGGTAAAGGATGAGGAGTAGCTCCTCCGGTAGTAGCTGTTAGGGGATGGTTACGAGCTATTTCATCAGCTAATGCTGGATCACCTCCTCCGTCTTTAACAGCTACACACACTCTCCTCCAACAAGGAATACCATGAGATTCATAATCATAATCCTTCTTTAACCAATACTCTATGACTTTCTGCAGACAAGAAATTGTGTATCCACGACAATCAGCTTCTATCCTATTAATTGTATCTATTTCAAGATGCCAGGAAATGGCAATCTGCTTCCAGCCAGCTGAAAGTGGTTTGATTCTATCATAAACAGCATAGAAGTCTTTTTTATCTACAAAATAATCATTAAATGTCAATTATACACACAAACTCACTTAGTTCTTTATCACAAACGTTTATAAAAGGAGCAGAGAAAGAAGGGCTTGTAGCCATAGCGGGTCAAAAGCCAAATTAGCCAATTTAGCCAAACGCGAATCGCGAAAGGAAGGAATTCTGAATTCACACACCCACCATAAACTACCGGTGATGCGGTTTTTGTCACCCCATATTCATATCTTTCCTGTGAATGACGTTTCTAATTTATAATGATATGCATTGGGATACCGTAAATAGAAAATTTTTCAGGCCGCCATTATGGAGGTATACTATCACTTGCTACAATGGACCGACAGGCTGAAAACTGTCAATTCTACTTCTCCTCGTGACACCAGTGACTCCAAACAGTTGCAGACCTATGAAAAGAATGCTACAGGTTGCAATTTTTCACTTTTTGAGGTTATAACTGCTTGCTGTTAGTTACAAAATGGCAGAAAGTGTATCGAGCTTCATTGAAAACAGTGCAGCAATACCTCTACAATGGCGGCCTGAAAAAATTTCCATTTACGGTATCCCAATGAATATCATTATAAATCAGAAACGTCATTCACAGGAAAGATATGAATATAGTATCTATGGTCACCCTGGTTACCTGGTTAGCAACATCCGACCATAAATACATAGATATCTCTGCCTGACAATTTGTTGTAGAACTACAACAAGGTAATAACAATTAATAAAAAAGCAATTACCACGCCTCTTTTTAGGGCAAACACGTGCGTTTTATAGGAAACCACACCTTCTTGGCAGAAATTGGTATTGAATAATATTAGTGGTAAAATAGAAACCATAGGAAAGAATAGAAAAGTGAAAGAATGCTTTGTCGGCACTTTGATATAATTGCTATTCAACACTTATTTTTTATTATTTTTTTTTTGCAAAAAGTTGACTATTTGTTGATGATATTGTAAAGGCAATGAAACTGGTTGTAAGTAAATGCAGCAGCTAAAATCTATGTAGGTGCAAGCAGTTTAGGTGCTTTGGAGCACTTTTAAGTGAATGGAATAGAACTTGCAGGTCTACTGAGAGCTCTTGAAAGGCACAAAGATACTCTATGAAAAACGATCAAAATGGCTGATTGGGCGTGGTCAAGAGGTGTGGCGTCGAATAATTGATGATTTCCATGACAACATAAATAATTCAAAAAGTTGTCCAAAGGATTAATCTTTGCGAATTACTTGTGTAAGGAAAAGGGTTAATTTTAATTTAGGGGTAATTAATTAATTAATTTTAAAATGGGATTAAATTTGTGTTTTGTTTCTTACATCACGACGTTAACGGTCAGCATTTTAGTGTTGCTCTTTTCATACTTTTTATAATTATTGCCTAGAGAGTACTTCCATTTTGCATACTTGGTTTAAATGTTTTATGAAGAAATAAGATAGCACATTTTTATGGAGGGGTATCATGAGTGAGCCTTACATCAGTTATAGTCGGTTCAAGTTGAGTTGTCACAGGAAGTAAATCAATTTTTGCATCATCAAAACGTCACTACTAGCCACACACAAAAATGGTGGTACAGTGCAAGCAAGCTCTTTTATTGAGTGTTTCTTCATCTTTAAGACTCTTTGTCATCTGTTTTATCCTTGCTTTGGATACTACTACCTTTAATTATCACTGGCTGGACCTTTTTCTGTTATAAAGTTGACAAAGACCTCGGATACGGAAGATATCAACCTAGATTGAGGATGATGAAGAATAACTAGAACCAAGAAGGCTGTAGACAGATGTAGCAGTATGTTTCCAGTAGCAAGGTCTGCTAGTTGAATACCAGCTTCTCTAGAGGACCTTATCTGTTTGCTTTTATGTATAGGTTATACACCGAGGTAGAGGTTTCTATGGTATTTATTAACCGAGCGACGCAGTCGCGAGGTTAATAAATGCCATAGAAACCGATACCGAGGTGTATAACCAACTTCTATCATGACATTTGAAAACAACTACCAGCTGCTGATAATAAGACCACAGTTGACATAAATACAACATATCTAACAGGCTAGGCAGAAAAGAATCAACCAAGCTTGACAAATGGACTAATAAGAGCATAAGCGTAGAGCGCCAGGTTTCGCTTATTTTATTTAATAAACCAAGAGGTTAATAAGTGTTCCCGGGAGGTTAATAAGTGTTCCCGGGAGGTATCTAATAGATTTAGAAACCTGGCATTCTGCAATCTGATTGGTCAATTACAAGTAGGCATGATAGAATTTATAAATAAAAAAACATTAATAGTAATGAAATGCAAATGATATTCACGAGTGTGATGTAGCCTACACGTAATGATTCATCATGGCGGCTCCCTTTGAACTAGAGCGGAAGAACCCATTCAGAACCTTCCAGAGTACCTAGAGACTCAAAAATTGGTACAGATTTTCGGAAGAACCCGTTTTGCAAGTATACTAAATTTCAGGTTGCTAGCATTAGTGATTAAAAGGTTATAAGGGGTGGTACTTGGGCAACTCAACTTGAACCGACTATAGCTGGAGCAAACAGAGCCTTTGTTCACTTTAGGTGGTGAATCATCACATTCATCAGTGGCTTTCAAATGTGATTTTTATATCTAAAAGCTTGGAAAGTGTTGGCCACTTTGCCCTTTTAACCCTTTAACACCGATAAACATACTTGTACGTCAATAACATGAGTGGGTGTAGTATAATTGTTATTTTCTTTTTTATTCATGGAAATATAACATTCTAGATAGCTTAAATAACTTCTCCTGTCATCTCTCTAACATATATAACATTGTCAAAGACTAAAAACACTGTAGAGAGGTAGAAAAGCACAGTAGCGTGATCCAAACTGTTGAAAACGATCTGCAGCCGAGGTAAGTTACCTAGAAAATGACAGAACAACAAAAGATAGAATGTTTAGACTTACCTTGGGCTTGTGAAATCCTCTAGAAATGAGCAGAGAAGGCAAGCGACTCGAGAGAGCTGCTTTGCCTAACATTTCAATGGAGAAAAGTAGTGGGTGTGGCCACGGCTTAGCAACCATGGCTCCTCGACGAGTCATAGTAGCGTTTCTACTTGAAGAATCTTCTCCACTGACTTCTGCCTCTTCATTCTTCCATTTCCTGCCTACTAGGTTCTGCTTAACATGATAGAACTCTCTCTTTTGCTTCGCCAAGTCCGTGTAGCTAAAAAAAGCAGTGAGTATCTTTACAATAGATGCTCCATTGCTTTATGCATCTCCATTTTACTATATACTTCTTCTATCTAAGGATGAACATCCCATAAAGGCTGCTACCAAGTTTCAAGTCTGGCAGGACAAGATCTTGAGCGATATGCATTGTTAAACTAGTGCCACCAAAAATTAATTTTTATTCCAAAATTAATTTTGGTGTTAAAGGGTTAATACCTTTTTCTTTTTAATGCTTTCTAATGCGCTACATCTACCATTTGACCAGCGTGATCACAATTACTATTACAATATGTTGTTGTGTTTTATAGATGTACAGCTATGGTTAGATAATTTGATGTACAGTATGTAGTGTTAGTGTATTCCTGTTTATTGAAAGTGTAGAAATGAAAGAGACGCATGCTTTTTTATGCCATTTTGCATTGACCACGTGTTCGATTAATCATTATGCATGCGTTTCCTTACAGTGTATGTGTGTCCCCTATTTAATTGTGTACAGTCATTTTGCGGAGAGCATGGTAGATATTCTTAGAAACTAGAAGAATAGTTTTTTAAGAACTCTATCCTACTCTGTTTCATCAATTTATAGGTGATTTCTTGAAGGATATACTGTTTTTAAGTTTTTTGCTCAATTTCATTAAAAATATGAAGCAACATGAGCTATAGCTGACCTTCCAAGACAAAGAAATTAAGGCAGCTAAACTGGATTTAGAGGAGCTACAGTTTATAAACAAGTGTATAGAGGAGAATGATGAGATAGCAGCAGATTATTAGGAATAAACTGTGCAGTGGCGGATCTAGGGGGGGTTCCATGGGTTCCATGGAACCCCCTCTTTGGCTGAAGAAGTTGTCTTTTTGTAGTATCTTTGGATTCTTTGCAGTCAGTTTGCAGCACTTTTCCTCCATTTTATTAATTAAAATTAATGAGCCACACCCAAATTTTTAATTAAAATTAATGAGCCACACCTAGTTAAGTGAAATGGAACCCCCCTTTTAATTTTTCTGGATCCGCCAGTGCTGTGGGAGATGTGGCCAACTTTATCTGTTTGTTCAAAAACAGTGAGAAGCTTGGATGGAAGCTGAAATGAACAGTAACTACACATGTAGGCCTAACTCATAATAGAGGCTATTTTCAACTTAAGGATACTAATGAGCAATTACATTTTGCTACTGTACTACATGCACATGTATTTACTAGTAATTTGTACAATGGTAATATCCTTTTAAGGTGTCAAGCCTTTTTTGCCATATCTATGTTATGGCTGAAACAGATGCACACTTGCATGAACAGGATATTTGCTTAACTAAAATTAATAGTAGCATATCAGGATAAATGCCTATTGTTTCAGTGTTTACGTAGTTTGTCCATTTGTCATCATAGTTAAGTGTTTATTGTTATCATAACCAAAAATGAATTACTAAGGCAAGGTTTTTTTTGCAAAAATCAAATTTTCTTTCAGTAGATAGTGCCACTACTGGTTGCTGCTTGCTGTACCAACTTACTGCACCATTAGACAGTGTGAATATAATGCCAGATGTAGAGTGACGATCATCATAATCACCAGCCCAACCAGCATCAGAATAACCAATGAGTTTACCATCATCTGACTTCTCATATTTTAGAGCTGGGAAAGGATTCTATTAGCAGGGGTGAGGTGTGTTTCTGTAGGGCACGAACAACTCCCACTGCTTGAGATATGTCAGGCCATGTTGCTGTAGCAAGATATACATGTAGTAGGCTTCAGCTATTATTGATTCGTAGAGTGCTGGGTCAGCTAGCTTCTTGGACTCATCATCCTTTTTCATCATGACAGAGAGGTTAGCTGGTGTTGTTGATAGACTCTTATACTGTGTTTACACTGGCTTCTTT
>NW_003547144.1:0-2679 GCF_000090795.2 Amphimedon queenslandica | reverse complement strand
CCCTTTTCACATAGACTTTATGTATGGCTTCTGATTACCATTCCAAGACAATGATGTAGCTTCCTCAGGTCCTTCATCTTGACTCTGCATCAATTCTTTCTTGACATCTGCCATATTCTGTGGAGTGTTAGTAGCAATAATAAGGTCATCAACATAAACTGCAACAATAACTATACATAAATCTGCTGTACTCTTGGTGAATTTGATGGATTTCATGTGCTTTTTGAAAGCTTTATTCCAACATCGAGGAGACTGCTTTAGACCATAAGGGATTTGTTTAACCTACAAACGAGATTTTCTTTTCCTGGTTGTACGTAGCCAGTTGGCTGCTGCATATAAACCTCTTCTTCTAGAGTACCATTTAAGAATGTGGTTGTGACATCCATTTGGTGAATCATCATGTCATTCTGGATTACAAGTGATAGAAGTGTTTGAATAGATGAATGTTTCATTGTAGGCAACTCCTTACTTTTGAGCATATCCTTTAGCTGCTAATCTTGCTTTAAAACACTGAATGCCACCATCACTCCCTTTCTTTACTTTAAATATCCACGAATAGCCGGTTTAAGTATCCACTTACAATCAGGACAAGGGTCTTCTTTAGGGTCTCAATTATGTGCTTCACTGGTATTAACTCGCCCATATCCCCAAAAAGTCCTGTTTGGCTAGATCTATCAGCAAACCAATAGCTGGTCCTGCAGCAGAGAGAATAGAAGACTGAATCTTGACGTACTGTTTGTCCTGGTCAGTAGGGAAATCACAACCCAGGATATTGATAATGTCCTTGTCAGCCACTGGAGAATGCAAGAGGGGGACATTGGGTCTTATACATATGTTAATTAACCTCTTCCTCTTATCGCGAGAAAGACATTTACCAAATGCTACTTTTAAAAAATGCATGACACTATCAGGAATATCTGTGGATGCACTAGAGGATAACCATGACTCTAAATCATAATCTTCAATATCATCCTCTTCAAGGACCTCTTCTAATGACCTTTTACGAGACCAGGACTGCTCTAGCTCTAAGAAATAATAGTCAAATATAATTACTTATTGCATCTAATTTAGGAAATATAATTGATTGTTAGACAATTCATTTATTGTTAAAATAATAATGATAATGTGTTATTGACTTCAGCCTATAGCTAGTTATGTATGTTCTGCCTGGACAGTCACGGTCCAGACTCAAACCAGTAAGAACTGGCATCATAGCCAAGCTAAATACATTACATACCCAAGTCTAAACCTGGATGTAGGTATAGCTATCATAGGCTATAAGCTAAATACACTGTATAGCTATCACTTAGCACAGACTGAAGGTAACAGCTGGCTTAGGCCTCTAAGGCCTCTGGAGTCTGAACAAACTCGCCCACTATTATAGAGGGGCTAAATTAACCCGGGCCACCTGAGGGGGGCGGAGATAGCAGTTCAAAAGAGTCCCTGCTGTGTAATGAAGTTTGAGGTACCCCATTGGTTGCACTGTAATTGTCTAGAGTGTCTTCTGAAGAAGTTGCCATCAGGAGTGACAATGAATCGTCTCTGCAACTGTATAAGATATTGATATACCTTAAACTGGAGTAAACGCAAGTGGAGTCAGAGACGAATTCACATGTGCTTTTGCTAATGAGCAATTTTTTAGGCCAGAGTTAGAGTCACTTGATTAATTATTAAATTTAAACTTAACACTTTAAAGTGCTAATTATTGTTCATAGTTTCAAGGCAAATACATTGTCATGTATGGAACCTTGCCATGGTGTGGACTTACTACAAAAAGGTACATGTACTTGTTGTAGCAAATTGTCCCAGTGGATAATTTAGCTTCATAAAAATGCCTCAGACATAGACCACAAGTATATGTGTTGCAATGTCTTGAGTCTCTTTCTCCCTCTTCATTCTGAATTCAAATGAGCTTAACATCGAATTCATGTCCCCTGTTTCTACGTAACCAATGATGCTTCCAGTTATGCTGTCAAAGACCAATCCTTCTCTAATTTTCATATCGTCAAAACCATTTCACTACATGTCTATAATATTGAAACAGATAATTTAATATAGTTAAAGAGTACCAAACAAACTTTTCAGCAGGATTAAGTTCAGTAACTCTGTAATCTTCTTTGAACTGTACAAACATTTCATTTTGATAACCTAGTTCAGGCTTAAACTGAATGGTGTAATCCTTGAGTGTCCTCTGCAATAGCAACATTATAAGACCAAACTTTCAAATTATATTATATGTCTTAGGTGATGCCAGCATTATGCTGAGACACCATCAAATAACTAGAGTGGAATATCTGAGGCCATTACTGTTCTTCACTTTCATTGCTGATACCTAAATAAACATACATGTGGTATATTAAAACTAACAATTAAGTGAATTAACTATATATGTAGACAAACCTGTTGCTCCCAAAAAATCCTTTTAAAGCTGTTCATTGGTAAACATTCAATTTCCTTCTAGTTAGAGCCTATAGCTGCCACCATGTCCTTCTCTAGTTCTGAATCCAAGGTCACACCTGCTTTTGTTGTTGCTGATTTCTATTTCACTTTAAAATGTTTGTTTTGAGTAGTGAGTTTCTTGATAGTGTTCTTTAACACTTGTTTATGCCTCATGCGTAGTGGAGTGTTAAGATGCCAAACATTCGTCTTTGAGGATGTGTTACAGCTCTTCCTGGCACT
>NW_003547143.1:25528-27490 GCF_000090795.2 Amphimedon queenslandica | reverse complement strand
TGAACATCATTAATTTAGACTACAACCCCAAAGAGGCCTTGCAGGAAACTCTCCATGGTGCACTAGAGAATAGCTGGAGCAGAAGATATACCAAATGGTAACCTCTCATATTGGAAAAGACCCTTTGTCATATTAATTGTGGTGTACTTTCTTGAAGCATCAGATCGTCGTAGTTGCTGGTAGGCCTGTGTCAGATCCAATTTTGAAAACAGACATAGCTGAGAATAAATCATCCACCTGTGTTAATGGATAATTATCTAGCTTACAGACAGTGTTCACCGTAACACTATAGTCACCACATATTCAAATATTACTGTCAGTTTTAACAACATGCACAATTGGAGCAGCCCAGTCAGAGAAGTGAATGGGGATGTGACTCCTGCAGCTTGTAGGCATTCCAATTCCTTCTCCACCTTTTCCTTGATAGCATAGGAAAGATGCCTAGCTTTGTAAAACTCAGGCTGAAAATGTGGAGGGACATGAATAGTAGCTGTGGCTCCCAGTAGTGTACCCCACTCATCACAAAAGGGATGAAGAATGGCAGCCCTGTTTAATCAAATGCTATCTAGCCAATTACGACCCACTAACACTGCTCCTTCTCCCTGAATGATAATAAGAGGGAGTGTAACACTCTATGACTCATAAGTCACTGTAACAGTGGCTTTAGCAAGTACTGGTAGCCCGTCACCTCAGTGGGCTCAATTGAGAGAGTATTGGCCAAAATAGACCGAACAGTTGTCTCCCCCATCGCTGACGAGGATGGACCAGTGTCCAACTCCATTTTAATAGGACAATCATTCAGTTTTACAGTAAGAGTGATTGGCTTAGATTTTGAAGTGACTGTAAACAAGGCATACGAGCCTTCATCTGCTTCATCATGACCACCAAAGTGAATAGTTCCATTGTGAGAACTTGAAGCAGTTTGCTTAGCAGGTTTGAACTCCTTGTCTTTACTGCAACAGACCTTGGCAATATGGCCTCTTCTACAACAAGCTCTACTTCTTTCATGTATGAAGCGGCAGGCAGGTGCTAAGTGAAGTCCTCCAACAAGCTCTACATCTTTCATGTAAGAAGCAGCAGGCAGGTGCTAAGTGAGGTCCTCCAGACGTGTGACAGGTTGGAGACTGCTTGAGTGACTGCTGCTTGCCTTTAATAGTACGAAACGTTAGCGCTTGGTATGTAGGGTTGACTTAGACGATCGCACCCCCAAAATGGCTGCCACCCCAGAGCCATTGAGCCTTGTAAAAATCTTCAGGAATTCTTTGCAGATGTCCTTTATAATTCTAGAAAAGGAAGTCAGTGTTATGAAAAGTGGTAAATAACGTCCATAACACAGTTTTATGGCAAATGAATGCATGCATGCATGTACAAAATGTTCAGGTTTCTCCTTCCACAGTTAACAAAGAACTCTTCTAGACTTTTTATTATAGCAAAGTGATTTTTACACCATTGCCTTGCACTTTAGAGACGCTAGTGCTGTGTGCCATGATTATTGTAGTTGGATGCAATGATTTTTTTCTTGCTCTTTGAATCACACGTGGACTGAGCAAGTTGTTGAACGCCATTTTCCTATAGTTACTGCGCATGCTCACAACAACAATACATTTGTGTGTCTCCAGTCTTTCCTTGTGGCTAGTGCTTCATTTCTCACACTGCAGTTTCTGAGCAACTTCTCATTACAAACTGTCAGCCCATTAGAGTAGTCAGGTAATATCTCAGGGACCCGGCAATATAAATTGTTAAGTCTCATCATGTCATCTTGTATAACAAGGATATCATGTATTTCACGTATCTTTTCTGTTTTTGTTCTGCAGTTTTCTCTACCTACTACCTTCTGTACTTTTACTACACTCAGCCCCTTATTGAGTTCAGTGTGAGGTCATATAACATGTACATATACATGCATAACTTATGAGATATAATAATAGTTCTACATTTCACTACACTGAACTCATTCATCTT
>NW_003547143.1:19061-20998 GCF_000090795.2 Amphimedon queenslandica | reverse complement strand
TTGACACTGAATATATAAGTCGTGCCAGAAGTACTGCTTCTAGAAGTTTCAATGAAGGAACCGTCTGCTTCAACAGGGGAGCTACACGGGTTTTTGATGCTATCAAGCTGCAAGAGTTCTCACCATCCCACAAATACACCACGGCAGCATAAGCCTTCTAAGATGCATCACAAAATCTAAGTAGTGTACAGTGTTCAAAACTCGTCTTAGTGTAACATCGTGCTAGGCCAATGGGTATCTCTATTCTTAAACCCTCCAAGAGTTGTTTCCATCTTAAATTCAGCTCCTTTGGTAAAGGCTCATCACATTCCACTTTAAATTCACACAACTCCTGAAAGAACATTTCATGAGGAATGATGGTTGGAGATGTGAACCCAACTGGGTTGTTAACTTTACTCACAATGCTTACGATATTCCTTTTGGTAGGGCAAATACGCACTGCTTCCTTCTACTCATGATGAATATCAATCAAAATACTATACCTAACACCTAGCTTTCTTCTTAATTCATAGTCACTGCTCCTCCTTCATCATCACTCAACCCCAGACTACTCTTTTCGGTCTCATCAATCAGACTCTGAACTTCATTGCTATTCTCAGGAACTTTCTTACATTAAAGCCTCCTAATTTGAACATATCCTTAGATTTCTTGTAGAACTCCAATGCTTCTTCAGTACTGTTAACTCCTGTGACGATGTCGTCAACATAAATAGACTGCTTTTTTTTCTCCGTGACGTGACAGTGTGTGTGTGTGCGTGACACTTTAGATGCTCAGCTATTGTGGCATTGAGTAAGTATGTGCAAGGCGTAATGCCAAATACTAAACATGTGAACTTTCATTTAATAAGCTCAGTCTTCTCATTAATCAAATCCTTTATCCATAAAAATTTTAAAACATCTTGATCTTCCTTAGCTATCTGTACAATCAAAAATGCCTTTTCTATGTCCACAATTAATGCTATGGCATGTACTCTAAAACAAATCAGAGTATCAAAAATTTTCTGATTTAAGGAGAGACCCACGTGAAGGCACTCATTTCCCTGATTTATCTGAAGTGTTGTCAATTATCCTAAGTTTTGTGGTAGGCTTGTAATATCTGACTATGGTGTGGTGAGGTAAATAGTGGAGCTTAGAGCTAGGCTCTTCTGAATCTGATACTGGCACCACTATTCCCACATGAAGTTGCTGATGTATTATACTATCGTACTTCTTGAGTAAATCAGATGATCGCTGTAATTGCTTTAATAATCCCTTTAATCTAGGTAAAGACAAATCATAATTAGTGGGTAAGGATAGACAGTGATCTCTCCAAGGAAGAGACACAGTATAACGCCTGCTCTCAAAGGAGACATGCTGATGAAACTGATTCAGCACTACATCCTCTGGCTCTAGTATACCCAATGACTCAATGTCCGAAAATAATTTAATAGTCATCTAAATTCTTACTCCAAAGTACACTATATTCACTCTCAAAACATGAGTAACTGAACAAGTATCATTTTGGGAACACCTGTCTACAGCCACAGGCCCTGACAAAATCCATCCAATCTGGGTGTCAATAGCAGTGGGACCATTTTTTACTGTAGTCAATTCCCAAGTCAGGCACTCCAGTATTTTTTTGGGAACACATGTCTACAGCCGCAGGCCCTAACAAAACCCATCCAAACTGGGTGTCAATAGGAGTGGGACCATTTTCTACTGTTGTCATTTCCGAACTCAGGACACTCTAATATTGGTTTGATCCAATGAACTTCAACGAAAGTCACACTAGAAAAATCAAATGCTTGATCTAATCCCTTTAAATGGGGATATCTCTTTTTGGGAACAACATTATTCACAATGGGCTCACAAATATGTTCTACTGACAACTATTTCAATTCAACATCACAATGCCCTCGTGTATCAATGCCCAATTAAACAATGCTACATTTTTCCCTT
>NW_003547143.1:8397-15593 GCF_000090795.2 Amphimedon queenslandica | reverse complement strand
CAATGATATCCAAGACTAACTACCTTTTCTTAGCTGGAACTGGAAGCCTGGAAACTCCATTAAGTATTGCAGTTGATCAAAGCAGAGCTAGATAAAAAAATTGCTCCCTTTTCACAGTTCTGAGATTTCCAGATCTGAGCATGTGCAACCACACCCACATTTTGGAGCACATGCTTCTTTAATTAACAAAATGGTGGAATGAGGTAAGTTGGACTGGCAACGATAGAGAGAGGGCAACTTTTTCTAATTGTTTGAGTTATTTAAAAAGTTGTGGACCTGCGCATGGATAGTTGGAGCAGAGTGGTGTTAAAATTAGCCTTGTGGCATTGTTCAAAGACCATGATACCCTCCATTAACCGATTGACAGGAGATGATGATGATGATGAAAAATTGTGACTGAACAAAACGGCCGGTTCGCCAATTTTTGACATTATTGACTTTCCTCTCAGACAAGGTTTAGAGGCACGCTAGTGGTACTAATGGAGTCCTCTGGTCAAGATAAGGTCCTCTTAGAAGTCTGGTAAGCATAGGAGCTCGTTTTTCCGGTATATCAAGGCTGCAAAAGTTGTGGCAGCCATATTGTTTTGGGGTGAATCCTACTTAGTAACGCTACCGCGTTACTAATTAGGCCTCCAAAGAGAACCTCAGTGTCATCGGTTAATTTAATTTCAGTTAGCCTCTTGTGAATGAAAGACATCGTTAAGTATGACACCATACTTACCTATTATGATGGTGATGACATATTTCCAGCATTGTCTTAGTTCCGTTAATCTGTCAGCTCCAAGCTTTCTATATGTAGTGGCATTTCCATGCTTTCAGGAAGATTGAGAGCCCAGTGAATGGTTAATCCACCAATATAAAAGGCTGCAACACCAGTTGGTGCCATTAAAATGCAAGCATTTTCAGCACCAATATGAGCTTATTCTAAATGCTCTTTGATGACACTCCTCACATGGGTTTTACCAGTTCTAGCACCAACTGTTATAAACATACGAAAAGGGCTGGGCATTAACTCTCTGGTCCTCATTTGAAAATCATATACTGCTCTTGATTACTCAAGGACCTTCTCATAAGGGACTCTCTGGGAATCATTAAGACTCGCTGTCCTTGCTTCAATATCTGAGTCTGAAAAGCGATGCCTTGAGATACAGTCCAATGTCAATGCATCTTCTATGTCACCAATATGTTGTTCTATATTTTGACTGCATAAGTTTTAATGATCATTATTATAATCAGTTAATAATGCGGCTACATTATCGAGATATATCTCATGGTCATATATTGGATCATGACCATCACCTTCATTATTATTTTCTAAATTTACGTGTGAAGTACAAGGAGCAACAGGAGCATACACAGCATTGCCACATTGATTTAGTAAACGTAATTGCTCCGTCGCTCTTTGTACATTTTCAGTAAAAGATGAGTGTTGTTCTGTACTTAAAACTTGTAATTTATCTTTATTTGCTACAAATAATGCTTGAGCAGAGCCATAATTTCCAATTAAATCAAGAGTCTCATTTCTCCATGGGAGATAAAGAAAAATTAACTGATAATAGTAACAATCACCATGAGACTCTTGTGTTATTGTTGGTAATCTCAAGCATGCTTGCTTTTGTCTTAGATATATCTTTCCTAGTCCATTCTTAAGTTCATATCTAGGTTGGGCACAGGAAGTTGTTGGCTCATAATTTTTATCAGCAACATTGTACCATACAGAAAAGTGTGTTAGACTCATACTGTCAAATGGCTCTCCATCAGGACGAGATTGATATCAATCTAATGGACCAGCATTAAAGACATTATCATCTCCAGTACACATAGCTCTTAGCTCTCTAGTTGACTTAAATAGTCTTCCTTTTTTTCTGGTCTATTTGTATTTGTGAATACATATGATGGACGAGAGCCTATTAAATATAAGCCAGTAGTACAAAAACAGCACCGAGCATCCTGTGACTTATTAGTGTTTCCTATTTTTAGAAGTTTTAGTCTCTGGCTACGAATTACTGGCAATTTGTTAAACTTTCTTGCTATTTTTTGTTTAATCTGTTCAGGCTTGTCTTTACACATATAATGGCATACATATTTTGCTGCTCCATACACATTTCCTACTACTTGAATGCCCATGTTAGCTCTCAATACTTTCGGTAGGTCAGGATTGAATGGATGTATCATCTCAGCACCTACTTCACGTTTCAGTATGTAGAAACGAGCTTTGTTTCCAACGTCAGCATTTCCTTTAAGACGAGTTGTGTCACTCGGCCTCTTTGGGTAATCAAAGTGGCAGCGATTATGTGCATTTTTTTTATACGTTTGTGTATGATTATGCTTCTTTATTTGCAATACTAAATCTTTTAAATCATCATCTTTGCCATCTTTTGGTACGTGACAACTAACATATTTATTAATGAATCCCGGAGCTTTCCTTCTACCTTCTGCTGTCTTAATATCTGGTGCATCTTCTACCCAACATAGACTATGTATATGACGTGAGCCTCTTTGTTGAAACTTAACTCTCCAAAAGTAGTCTTTTATTTCACCAATAGGCTTACTAGCACCATTTAATATATGATTCATAAAAGCGTAAAAGCGATGAGAGAAATGATGTGCTACTATACTATCACTGGGTAGCTACTTAGTAACCTACACTCTGAGGTAGACAGCTCTTTTACTTCATCATCACTAAGGTTCTTTCCATCACATTTTGCAAGTACACACATTAAATCAAACCAATACATATCATCTGCACTTAATGTGATAAAGAAAGTAGGTGGACCCTGCATTCTAAATATCACAAACAAATCAAGCTTTGCTTTATTCCTGTATGCTGAGGAACCACGTATATTTCGCATTAATGCGTATGAATTATCTGAAAGCTCTGGGTTTTTACTTAAATTTCCATTTAATTATTCACCAGCAGTGATACGCCCTGTGCTACCCAATGATGATGACGATCCAATTTGCATTGCGATTGATGCTAAATCACGTAATCTCATTTTTTCAGGTAAATTTGCTGACCATAATAAATATGGAATAATACTAGACCAGCGATTATCAGCATTAAGTAAGTGATTGAATGTAGTCAGTAAATGATATTGGTGGGTCTCTTGCTGTATGAAGACCATTGAATCCATTTGGAAATAGACATGGAAATGCCATTTCTTCTGCGCTATTATCTTCATATAAATTTATTGGCTGGCTGCCTACTCGAGGAAGCTGATGCACTTTATTATATGACCCATTTCTAATGAAGTCAATGGCTTCTATATTTAGTAGTTTATGATCTGTTCTGACTACTGAACATTCAAATTGGGGAGGTTCAATGCTAGTCCTTTGCTCAGGTTCATTATTACTGTCAGAACAGTCATTTCTGTCTATAACAGATTCATCAATATTTACATCGCTACATAAAGTATTATTATCTTTTAGCCACCTCAGTGCATCAACAACCAATGGCTTTCTCACTACAAATAGGTTTCTAGTACTAGCAGATGAGCTTGATTGTGCAGTGTTAGCACAAGCACTGTTTGTACTGGTACTAGCTCTAGCACTCTCAGGCCCACTACTTGTACTGGCTGTTTGATCACCTGGTGAAACAGAGACTGTAGCACGTGTGCTTTCTGGTGGCTTAACTAACACAACTCACTATTTAGTGGCCTCGGCAAAGAATTGTATACTTTAGACACATTTGCTAGAAAATTAATGGTTTGGCCAGCCAATGCTCTTTGAACCAATGGCAACACTATTAGTTTCATAAAGGCTTGTACTCTTGAAATTAGTCTCTGTTCCATAGTGTTTGAAAGGGATAGTTCTGGTGGAATTTCATCTACATGCATATTATTGATGGTAGCAGATGGAGGGATTTTCACTTTCTTTATAAAAGTCATACATCTACTACAAACATGAACACTACCATTTACTTCTTCATTAGGCAACAAGGCTGATAATTGTGTGGTATTAATACATGCATGATAATGCTGTTGTAATACATCATGTACTATACTGACATCAACCAATGACACACCTTTTGGGTAGCACAGACGCTCACATATACAGCATATGCTGGTCGGAGATAGCCTTATTTCGTTTTGAAACTTTTCGAGGTCTGACGTATGCTTTCAGCAGAGGGAGCTGGGCATGTCTGGTTAGCTGATAATTGTCTAGCATACTGCCTCATTCTTTCATTTCTTTGAGCTCTTTGCTCTTTAGTTTCTGAGTCTCTTTTTTCATGACCTCTTTGACGAAGATCTAAAAGATGTACTTCTCGTTCTAACTCAGATTCATTTGCCCACCTTTGTTGTTATCTTTGATTGATGTCACTGAGACGTGCCTCTCTCTTAGCTTCAAACTCATTGGCACATTGTTGCTGAGATTTCAGCCTCTGGTCATCAAGAAGTGCTTTTCTCTGAGCTTCAGACTGATTGGCACATCGTTGCTGAGATCTCTGCCTCTGGTCATCAAGAGGTACTTCTCTCTCTCTTAGCTTCAGACTCATTGGCACATTGTTGCTGAGATCTCTGCCTCTGGTCATCAAGACGTGCTTCTCTCTGAGCTTCAGACTCATTGGCACATCATTGCTGAGATCTATGCCTCTGGTCATCAAGACGTGCTTCTCTCTGAGCTTCTGACTCATTGGCACATATTTGAGATCGTAATCTTTCATTATTTAGGTGAGATTCTCTTTGAGATGGGGACTCATTTTTTATGGATCTCTTCATTCTTGCAAATTTCCTCATACATCTCAGCGTTCTACCATAGATTCTTATGATCTCTGTTCCTATTTTTTTCTTTACAATACTCGGTACGTCTCTTTTTATTATTATTGCCAACATCATGTAGTGGTACATGGCACTTAAGGCCCCAGAACGAGTAACTTTTTTTTTGTTTTTTGCATGGCGATACTGTTGTATTGTGTGCATTTTGTTGTTTAGTGGACTTCAGCATCCACTAAGGTAATACTCTCTTCTTAGTTACTCTTTGTACAAAAGTTTCCATCTTCGAAAAGCATTGAAACTGCATCTTACAAATCTTTGTTGGTTAGTTATAGATTTTCAATTAAGGCGTGGCTTGTTCTGATTAGTCAGTTTTTTAATTATGATTAATCGTAAACCTATTAATTAATGAATTCTTGAAACTCTAATTATTATTATTAGCTAATTGGCTCCTAAATTATTAATTACAACAGCTGCATTCACTGATTTCATACTATTTATTTGAGTGAGTATACTGAATAAAAGTTACAACGGACTCAGACAGTGAAGAATATTACCTAGCCCTACTTTATGATGTAAATGTTTGTAGGATAAAATAACAATAAAATTTTGTCATAAATCTTCAATAGGATCCAAAGAACTCTGAAGAAGAGCCCAGCAATGATCCCAAAACAGTGGCACGACGAGGCCGCAGAAGGAGAAGACCACCACCTCCTCCAAGACCACCTTGACATCATACCCACGGCCAAGACCTATTGATCAGGATGCAGAGAGGGATAGGGATGCAGAGAGGGATCGGGAAATGGTACTGACGGTAGAGCCCGAGGTTGTGGTATGGGCGCAGCGGGAGAGGACTGGGAGCTTGGGGTACAGGTAGAGCAGCAGGTGGTGGTAGAGGTGATGGGTCTCGTGGTCCTCGTAGACCTGATGGTAGAAGTGGGTATGTCACACAAAAATTGGTCCCATCTAAAATAGGTCCCGTTGGGACCAATTTTGGTACAATAACTGGTCTGTGGACTACTAATGGTCGCCAAATGTTATCCTGTAGGATAGAAAAGGAACGACTAAACTTGGTCCCATCATGCTATAACGGGTCCTACATGGAAAGGACCAATTATGGCTGCCAAACTTGGACCTAGGACTGACAATGGTTGCCAAATTTGAACCTGGGACCAACAATGGTTGCCAAATTTAGACCTGGGACCAACTATGGTCGCCAAATTTGGACCATAGTGGAAAAATGAGGATAAAAAGACCGTGTATGATGAGACAAATGATCTACTTGTATGACTGCAAATTTTATATACCCTTACCCAAATCCATGCTTTCCACTGCCACAATTAGGACAATGAATGAGATTGTTACATAAACATTACTTTTATCTCAACATCTTTCATAATTATTATTCTATTAAAGTTATCAGTAATAACTTCATTATCAGTTTTAATAATATTAGACAATCTTTGTACAATTCCCACACAGCCAGCATTTCACACGGTCATTCTTCGCAACTGCAACCCACACGTAGAGATGAAACAAGTCATGGCACACAGAGTCTGATTAAATCTCTCATCTAGGCCATTAGCCTGCATGTGGATTAAGGAATAATATTATTTGAAAAGACAATAATGATAATGAAGTTTGAGAACTTAAGAACTGTAATAACAGTATTTTCCTTTCTCTCTCTGTCTCTCACTAGTCACTATTACCTGAGGGTGATATGCAATTGTCAAATGATGCCTTATTCTAAGGCATTTCATTAATTCATTATTCAAATTGTTGACAAACTCCCCACCTTGATCACTAGTAACAACATGTGGCAAACCCATTCTCATAAATATCTAAACAAAATTAATATGCAATTTATGCATCCTCATTATACAAGATGATAATAAATTAACCTTGAATAGAGAGTTAGCAACATTAATTGCCTCCTTTGTAGTGGTACCAATTGCCTCTACCCATTTGGTGCAGTAGTCACTTAATGTTAATATTAATCGATTGCCCTTTTGAGATACTTTCAAAGGTCCAATAAAATCGATCCCAATATGGTACCAAGGACTTCTGACAGGAACAGGATGAAGTTCTGGTTTCTCTGTAACAATCTTACGATTTGTACGCTGGCAATACATCACAAGTAGATACCTATACAGAAAATTATGAAAAGTTCTGATAATAATACATACCATTTTTTGACATCATTAGTAATTCCAGGCCAAATGTAGCGCTGTTAACAGTTTTTTTGATTCCCAAGTGTCCAGCTGTTAGATCATGATGACATGCTCTTAATATCTTTCTTTGTTCATAAGAATTCAATAGTAGTAGTGGTATTTTTCTCGCTCGTAATATAGTACAAAGCCTTCACTTGCACTGTATAGCAGTCTGTGAAGAAGAGATATAGACACTCCGCCATTCATGTGCTGTTTCTTCCACTTTTATAAACACTGTTTTCTTTCTTCAACCAAAGGTTTTCAAATAATTATT
>NW_003547143.1:5521-8280 GCF_000090795.2 Amphimedon queenslandica | reverse complement strand
AGGGAGAGGAAGAGGATGGAGAGGAAGGGGTGGGAGAGGAAAAGGATGGTGGCAAGGACAACATTCACAATTAGATCAGCTCTTAGACCTATTAGAGCCTATTATTACCAGTAATAGAAACCACTAATAGACTCAGTATTCTAAAATATATCACATCCCATTATAACTGAGAAGGTAACCAAAGTCACTCATTTCATTTTCTTAATAATAATATAATTTTATAATTTTATACAATGTTCGCCAGTTGAGGCATGAATGAGTAAGGATGGCTTGACTAGTGGATTATGAGGTCTCCAGTATGCAATCTTTTATA
Organism: Amphimedon queenslandica; assembly: GCF_000090795.2. Taxonomy (NCBI): domain Eukaryota; kingdom Metazoa; phylum Porifera; class Demospongiae; order Haplosclerida; family Niphatidae; genus Amphimedon; species Amphimedon queenslandica. The sequence continues at coordinate 7,967 of NW_003547143.1, read as the reverse complement.
GATAGTATTCCTATTGAACTATTTCAGTATTATAATACCGTAGGTCGGGATATATTCGCAGCTGCTTATTTTCACGATTTTTTCCCGCACTCAGCAATCACCATGACTACGAAATGAAATTTGGTACCATTAAGTGATAATGAACAAGGCTACTTCCTGAAAACACAACTTTAATAGTTGCATATAGCTGACTTTTAACAAATGGGGCATATTTTCCAGTGCAAATACACGAGTTAATCACAACAGCGACTTCAAAATGAGTAATATGCTAACAGTTAAGTTTAATGTCTTGAGCCTGAGAAATTGAAATTGATGGTACACCCATCCATTTTCTGAAAGCTTCAGAAAACTTTACATCAGAAGGATCAAAGTTTTTCTTGTCATCAACTGTCTCAACTTTTGGCTCTTCAAATTTATCTACATGTTTATCTGACTTATCATACTAAATTTCATCGTCAGAGTTGCCTTCATTGCTGATGCATGACTGAAAGACACAAAAAAGCTCATTGCTGTAACTTATCAGTGTTTTTGCAACTAGGATGGTTCTCAAATGCTTTTACCTCTTCTGTAGTAATTTAGCAAATCTTGCTTTTCATTCCAGGAAGTGACATCAGCCTCTTTATTGGTGGTGGAGAAGTACTGCCACTCACTTCAGCTACAGATTGAAGAGGATATAAGGATTGCAAGACAACAAAGAACAGCAATCTTTCTTGTGTGTAGCATGTGCATGCTCATGCACTGTGCATGCGCAGATATAAGAGGTGCATCATACACAGCTACAAAAAATTGCAGCTAAGAAACAGTGAAGAATTATATTTGTGAAATATATCATATAAACTATGATTATTTGGTCTATATGCTATATATATGCTGTCTTGGAAGTTTTGTTTAAGCATTACCTTTAGGTCTTCGTCCCTTGGGTGATATTTCAGCAAAAGTTCCACAGATAGCCACATACATAGTATGAAGCCCTCATAATTATGATTTATATTATACATAATTAAATGTAATTATTATGAGTTACATTTTACTTAATTTGGCAGAGCCTTTGCACTTATAGTATTTATTAGTATGCATTAGCTTGTTAAGGATGTACATAGTCTGCATTAGTCTCTTCTATCATCGCATTTGAGGCAGTAAAACATCCTTCTTTGAGGCCAAGTATTGTCCAATGGCAGCCTTGTGACAAAAATGCTGCAGACTTGTTGCAGTCACTGCACCAGTAGCTCAAGTACTTCACAACTGCAGCAAATTCACCGTGAAATTGACTATGCTTTGTTCATTTATTTTCCATTCATTTACTGTTGTGATTATTATTACTATTCAATTACTATTGCTGACAATAAAACAGTAAATCTAGCAAAAATATAACGTGCTAGATACAAAGTATAGGACCCACCACATCAATGAGATGTCATCATATATATACACTTTATGTGGAAGATATTTTGTGGGGTTTAAACTTTGCGATTCTCGCATCTTGGAGAAATTTGCAAATTTAAGTCCAAAAAATAGTGTGTTGATTGTGTAGTAGGTGTGGCAATTATATTAACATTACGAAACTTTTACTCGCAATTTCAAAATTACACCCAAATTGCGAAATTTTACACCAGCAGAATATGTGCCTTGTATGGTATAATGTTGCAAATATAATTCTGCTCCGTTTTTTTGTATAAGTTGGTTATATTTCCCATCAAAGCCCCAGGCAGTATATAATATATATACTTACCGTATGGGTGTTTTATTTTGATGGTATAAAATTTAATGAATTTGTCCGGATTTTGCCATTTGTTGATATTATTTCACAAATCCTACATTCTGCGACAATTTGTTCTAGTGTACAACACCTCTTTTGTGGAGTTTAATTTGGCGATTTTAATAAAAACCAAAATTCGCAACATTTATTTTCATTAAAATATAATGCCTATAAGGTTTTATTTTTACTACATACATTGACCCCTTTATGACATTTAAACAACTGAATGAATAAAAAACTGTATAAATGTGAATACTAAAAGACAATGGTATAAATGAGCAAAAACAAATTAGAACAAATGAAATTGATAATGATACACAGATACACTAACATGTGAATTGAAGTTGCATCTGTGTAAATCCTTTACCTCCATGACATTTTCTTCAACAGCACGAGTGCTGGTGACAAATTTAGAAACACTATTACTTTCACTACACACAGCAACAAAAGCATTACTTTTGCTGGAAGCAGAAAGTGCAGAATAGTCTGATAATACTTTAGAGACTTGCTTACGTTGTTTCACTGGTTCTCTCATACGAGCTAATTCATTCAATACTGAGATGCCCCGAATGATCCATAATTAGCTTCTCTGGTACTCTTTTATTATCAAGACAACTAATTTCCGTTGCACAAAGGCTATGATTACAAATATTATCATAGTTAAGACAAGCAACTTCAAACATTTCATTT
>NW_003547143.1:3714-5134 GCF_000090795.2 Amphimedon queenslandica | reverse complement strand
ACTAGATACAATGAAGAGCCGAATAAGAAAATGCTCCACCAGAAGACATTAAATCAAGTGGAGACGAAATTAACTGTCATACTGGCTGTGTCGTTTCTTCATAGATGTGAGAAAGGAAGATGAAAGGCAGAATTACCCTTGAAGCCTTTTTTGCCTTCCTTCTGGTACACAGCATCACATTGAAGGTCCTTGTCTTATGCAATAAAAATTCAATACAAATGATAAATTTGAAGGGATACTGGCGCCATATACGGAGCATTGTGCACGGAGTGTTCATAAACAACCAAGTTGTAAAAATAGGTGGGTGGTGCATTGTGATAGACATGTGTTAGTAGTGAATCTAGTATGGCTACCTATGATAACTTTATTGCTAATGGCAATACCTCAGAAACTGCAAGTGATGAAGTGAGTAGTAGTAAATGTGATGTGCAGGGGAAGCAGCATAACAGATCAAGTAATATTTTCAATCACTATTATTATTTCAAGCATGTTTTTTTATCCTTGCCCATGGAAATCAATGTGTGCCACAAGAAAGTGCCTTTGCAGAAAGAAAGGGAAGCATTGCATACATAATTGCCTTTGTGGTGCAGTGAAGAATCCATGTAAGAACAAGGTATGGTCTAATGGACACATTACCAGTTTCTATACACATTCTAATGCATATTTAGTTACCAATTCCTGGTGAATCCCAAGAATCAACATCTAGTTCGCACAATAAGCATAGCGTAATTTGTAATAACTGTCAAAAAAATGAATTCAAGTAACTTTATTTATGGGCTAGGCAAACTATGAAAAAAGGTGGGGCAATGATGAAATGGTGGGTGTGTGAAGAGCGCCAAAATATTGGCCACGCCCCTTTTCCGCCGCCCAAAATATGGAGACTTCGCACTATCTAACATGCATGCACAATTATACACAATTATTATTGTTTTATCGTAATCAGGTAATAAGAAGAAATCTTTCATGATATGGTGGCTTTGAAAGAAGCCAGTTAACAAAAAAAGAGGAGGAAACTCAGCTCTCAGGAAAATCACTGGAGTTCTTGTGAGAGTCAGCAAACTTGATGACTACCTTGTTTAAGCTGTCTCAGAGGTTTGAAGACAAATCTCTTTCTATATACATAAGAAATCGGTGCAAAACGTGAATAAGACAGCATGAAAGATTGACGTTAGGCTTAGGTCGCCATTTCAATAATTAACTTGGGCGTTACTAATTAACTGGTGTCATAATTCATAACTTGAATAAATTGGCTGCTGCTTCAGTTCTGGCTCTCTCAGCTTCTTCCTCAATGCTCAGGTTCGGTGACAGTCACAGACTGACAGAATAGTTCCAGTAACTAACTACACCTGTGGTAATGATCGTCTGACAGTCTCACACACAGTGACACGCTCAGTCTTGCCCAACCACCTTGCCCAAGCTT
>NW_003547143.1:0-1234 GCF_000090795.2 Amphimedon queenslandica | reverse complement strand
TCACCGTCTAATTCTAACAGTTGGAGTTCATCAGAAAGCTAGTTACAGAGCTGATCCAGTGGACTACAGTAATTCTGAAAGGCTGGTATTGCAATTATATTTTATGGAATCATGGACATCTTGGAGTTCATAACAGGCGTGTTGTGCCATCTTGTGTGACATGGGCTATTAGGACATACTATACTGATCCACAAGGACAAGCATTACTAAAATGCAATAATAGATAAAAATAAGGATAGTAATAATCTTTCAAAAATCTAGTTTGTTTCCGTTGTACAATGACAAATGTAGCGGGTAGTTATGTAACTGCAAATGTTATGAAATTGTTTCTGGATGACTAATACTTCTTGTTACTTTATCGGTTAGTCTACTGTCAAGTTCTTGATACTTCTTTAAAACAGATAGAAAAATTATTACAGGAGCAGTAATTCTTGTCTCCAATAATGGTACCGCACTCAATTTTTGGCATGCCTTTCAATAAACTTGACGGTGTTGAAAAGGGTGGTCAGTTGATGTTCTTGGACTTTTGGTCATTGTAGGTGAAAGTTGTGATCAATCTTGCCAGTTTAATCCTGGAACTGTATGCATCTCCATTGTCAAATGTTTGTGAATTTTTAAATAACCGTTTCATTGTTATTACTTATAATGGACATTTTTGGGACAGTACATTAGCATTAAATGATGTAGTGATTAAAGTACACCATGGCGATGCAACATAGAGAGCATGTCAATAATAATAACAATATCAAAATTGGACAAATAATTTTATTCCGCGGCTTATTGGCAGCAAATATGGAAACATCACTATATCCTTGCAAGTACACAATTAAGCATCCTTTTACTGCAAGAATGCATATACTGCGTGGATGCATGTGTATTCTGCATTCATGCGTGGTGTTTGCACGCATATACTGCATGTGTAGCATGCATATACAGCGTACATCCATGCAAAATCAATTTATACACTTTCTATACATGCAACTTGTATGATGTGCGTGGATTTGCTATACCTGCATGTTAACATGCTTGCATAATGCAAGAAACTTCCCATAGGGCATATATATATATAGCTATCCCTTTGCAAAGTTGCTTACAAAGTGCATGCAAGGAACAACTAGTAACATGCAAGGATAGCAAATCCATTCAAGGATCAGGAATAGTGCATCCATTACTAGTGCATTGTTCCAATATTGCATGCATGCATGTTGCATGTCTTCAGAATATGCATGCATGC
>NW_003547142.1:22151-27529 GCF_000090795.2 Amphimedon queenslandica | reverse complement strand
TCTAGTATTCAGTAATAATTGATTATATTATTTATAGTATTTTAGTAAAAATTAATGTTAATCATACAATTGTTTGTTTTTGTGATTTTAATTTTTTAATTATTTTTGTAAAAATTTTTTATCTCTACTAAAATTCTAAAGGGTATAACTTAAAATTAATTTACGCCCACGTTATTAATATATAGACATAGTTAATTAGCGCTATAGCGTTGTCTGCTATCACGTGATTTTGTTTGGTAAGATAAGAGTTACAGCATAGATTGTATTACTATGGTTACAGGGTAGGTGGGGTGGCCTATAGGCGCGCTCTAGCTCTAGCTCTAGCTCAAGATAGGCCTAGTGCCTAGACGCCATTATGCAAAAAGAGGCCTGTGAGGGTAAGTGCCCTTATGGCTGTTCCTTGTGTGATAAAAGTAAGCCTTAATGTTTACTGTTCCAGTGATCATGCACAATCATTGATCATTTCGAATATAGATAAACTGAATGAAAGAGCCAGGCACCGCACCGTGTCTGCAGAAATGTATGTGTGGGCTGGTACTCAGTCTGACTTCCCTGCAGTACATAATAGTGAAGAGAAGAGAAGGATCACTAGTAATATACAACACTTTACTCCTTCAACTGGTCAATGGATCACTAGAGGTACTACTGGTACTCCTCCATTAGGAATCATTGCCTACTGCTGTACTGCAATAGATGATCTATTGTATTATTTCGGGGGCTATTGTGGCCATCACAGTTGCTATCACAACAGTATTTCACAACTGGATACTGCTAGTCTTCAATGGAGAGAATTAGAACCAACTGATGCAACTAGACCAGTTATGAGGAGAGCTTATGGTGGGATGATATCATTTGAACGTAATGGAGTACACTATCTACTAATGATAGGTGGACTAGGATCTAAACCAGCTGCACAACCGGCTCATTATAAATACATTGAATCAGCTAATAAAGGGGAATGGTTTACTAATGAACACTCTATCTATAATATATCATCAAGTAAGATGTTGCATTTTTTGGGAACTTTCTAAGCACTGACTTCAGTTAAAGTTTTTTTTGCTGTGTTTGAGTACTACCATGATAAAAATGCATGGAATGAAACTTCTTTTAAAAAATTTTTAATGTGCCAGCCTTATTCCTTGTTAATCTTTGTTATGAAAGCTTCCATGCAATGAAAAAAATTGCGTACCAAAAGTTTTTTTATTCAGGAGTTCCACTGTACAAGCAAAGTTTTCCGATTTGTACGCCGGTTTATTGATTTTTAATTTTTCAATCTATAGGAGAATGGAGTATTCCTTTAATTATTGGTCATTGTATACCACCTGGTGAAAGCTTCATCATTGAAAAGATCAACAACACTAGAGCTGTTTTGTTTGGTGGAATAGAGGCTGATAATGTTAAGGCTACTGTTACTAACAATATTTATATATTAGAGATATCAATCAGCACTGTAGTATGTTAATTTACTAAAATTTACATGTATGTATGCACACATGCACATACACACACACACAGCACACACACACAGCACACACACGCACTAATGTCATTGTTAATGGATGTAATTATTTTAGTTCTGGCAGTGTGTAAAGAAACCTGAAGCAATAGACCGATGGCCTGTGGGTAGATACCTTCATGCAGGTGCTATTATTATGGCTGAATCAGACTGTCCTAGGCTAATGATAAGTGGTGGAAGGGATAAGAATTATGATACTTTAGATGATTGTTGGATCTTAAACATCACTCAACATTCCTGGATAAAGGTACAGTACGTGTGTGTATGTATACCGTGAGATACAAGTAGATTATTATTTATCCCTATTACAGTTAGATGTACCTCACTCTGTTAGTAAGAGAAATGGTCATTCTCTCTCAGTGTTAATTATGAGTCCTCATTGTGTTTGGATAACAACTGTTGGAGGAGTTGATGATAAATGTTGCACACTAGTCACTAATCCTGACATTGCTATGCTAACTAAACTAGGTCAGTGTATCATAGTTATATTGATGATGCATTGAGTAATACTTGTATGTTGACCATACATATTAAGGCTGTTTAATGTGACATAATAGCCAGAAATTGAGCATAAAACCTGGTTTTCATAAAGCCCTACAACAGCCTTACAACACCGTCGAGATTAGAAATCAGAATCTATACAACAGCTACAACTATATACCGTATAGCTCCATATTTTCATGTGTTCTAAATTTTTACTGAAAATTAGATATTTATGAATAAAATTTTCGTGAATTAACCAACACGTGAAGCTGTTACGATGGCAACCAGTAGTTTTTTGTAACTAAACTTTTTGTAATTATTGAACTTGGAGTTTCATAAAAATAACAAAATTTTATACCATAAAAATTTAGAGCTACATGTATATACAGTATATGAATACTAGGCTTTTGAGTAAATATACTCCTTAACCACCTTAGCTGGCATTAATTCATGTACTTTTTCTCACTAAGGGTTTTTTACATCTAGACTCTAGAGAAGTTTTTAGGTAGTATATATTTCACGTGTCATTTTAAAGTTTTTTTTTTGTCTCATTTACTAATAAATAAATAAAACTCATTATAATTTTTCTTTATGTAGTTCTCAACAGTAAAGGAGAGTGGACAGTAGGTGATACATTAGATACCAATGGTATGAATAATGAAGAATACCGTAAAAAGAAGTATCTGCAGGAACTAGAGGCAGGAAGAAACCCAAGAGAGGATATAGCCATTATGCAAACCATAGAAGCTTTTATGAAGAGTCTTGAAGAGAAGGAGAGTGAAATTCAATTTTATCATCAACAATTTGAGCAGAAGGAAAGAAAAAAATCAGAGAAAGAGCAAGAAATAAGAAGATATTGTTATCAGCTACAAGAGAAGAATAGGAAACATCAGGTGTTACTCCAAAAGAAGGATAGGGAGATACAGGTGAAACACAGGGAGCTACAGGGGAAGGATAGGGAGATACAGGAGAAACACAGGGAGCTAAATGAGAAGGATAGGGAGATACAGGAGAAACACAGGGAGCTACAGGGGAAGGATAGGGAGCTACAGGTAAAGGTTAGAGAGTTACAGGAGAAAGACAGGGAGCTACTAAGGGTCAGGCTCCGCCTGACTAGGGAGCTACAGGAGAAAGACAGGGAGCTACAGGAGAAAGACAGGGAGCTACAGGAGAAGGACAGGGAGTTACAGGAGAAGGATAGAGAGTTACAGGAGAAGGATGAGAAGCTACATGAGAAGCTACATGAGAAGGATAGGGAGCTGCAGGAGAAACACAGGGAGCTACAGGGGAAGGATAGGGAGCTACAGGTAAAGGTTAGAGAGTTACAGGAGAAAGACAGAGAGCTACAGGAGAAGGATAGGGAGCTACAGGAGAAGGATAGGGAGTTACGCCAGTCTCAGGATCACTGGGTTGTTAATAAAGATGAGGTGACTTTGACAAAGGAGGAGTTAGGAAGAGGATCTTATGCTGTGGTTACAGTTGGTAACTTTAGAGGTTTAAGAGTAGCTGTCAAGTCACTTCATAATATGATCATTTCAGATTATAATCTAGGTATCTTCACCAGGGAAATGACTATAGCATCACAAGTACGTCATCCTAACCTGGTCCAGTTTATTGGTGCAACTAAAGTGGGTCATCCTCTCATCTTGACCGAGCTGATGAGCACTAGTCTTAATCATGAGCTTCGCAAAAACCGATTAACCAATCAACAGATTCTGAGTATTGCTCAAGATGTAGCTTTAGGCCTCAACTACCTTCACCTGTTTAAGCCTCAGCCTATTATTCACAGAGATATCAGCAGTCCTAATGTATTATTAAAGCCTTGCACTGGACCTGCTGGTTATGAAGCTAAAGTAGCAGATTATGGCACAGCTAAAGTAGTGCAAGCTGAAAGTACTGGTACTGTTATGCCAGGTAATCCAGCATATGCTGCACCAGAAGCTCCTATTCCTGATCGACACAGTCCAGCAATGGATGTCTACAGTTACTCTGTACTCCTTATGGAGCTGAATTTACTTTGCCCACCAGAAATGACAACAGTAGAGAGAGCACAACAATCTGCTAGAGTCTCCTGGTCTCATATGAAGTCTCTCATACAAAGAGGACTTAACACTGATCCTGCAGATCGTCCTACTATGGCTGAAGTAATAAGGTCATTAAAAAAGATGAATATTTGAAATTTTGATATTCTATAATTTCTGCATACCTTTTATAGTAATTGTAGTTACTTTTAAACTTAATCTTAACTGCCTTGAATTATAGTTTTTGCTGCTACAGTTTATTAATTATTTTTATTTTCTGTATCTTTCTTATTTTTTGTGTGTTTAGTCTGTTCAGACTTTACTGTTTTACTGTTTGTTTTTTTTACTGTTTGGACTTTAAGTTAGTAAATTCTTTCACTTGTTATAATGTATGGCCTTATGTTACGTTAATTGTCCTGTGTAAACCAGCCTTGATGTAAATTAACTACTGAATTCATGCATACCGGTATAATAAATCTTGGCTCTGGGGGCCCCACACCCCTATGATAACACTACAGTGTATTTTTAGCTATATACCAAGGGGGTCATTTCCATATAGCCTGCCTGTAGTTACACTTTACATGTGCGACCAGGCAATCAAAATCTTTATGAGGAACTTGAGTAGTCAGCTTGATCAATATATCATATTTGATCACAATTTTATTTGGCCTTGATCACTTGATCTGAATGATCTCATCTTGATCTCAGTCGCAAGTGTAACTACAGACCATATGCAAATTAAGTTTTTATTGAACTGTACATATAAGTTTTGAAGCACATCCATGCACTTTTTACTGAGTTCCGTGTACTGAGTTTAAGTTAAGATCTTTAAATTAATTAAATTAAAAGATATGTCAAAAGTGACACTTAAATTAATAATAATTATCATAAAGAATGACTGACTAAAATTTGTAATCCCTGAATATATACATACCGCTAATCTCTAATCACTACACTAAAAATTTCAATAAAAATTAATATTCACGCCCACGTTTATTAATAGGTGTGGCCAATGTGTTTCTATAGCAACGTGCTATTTGCAAATGGCCTCTTCAACTGCACTGCAGTTTCCCAAAGGCCCTTCTCTGGTTGAGAAAGAAAGAGGAAAAGATGAAGAAGAGGAGAGCGTAGAGAATTCTCTAGTCCTACAAAAACTGTTTATATCAGCACTGAATGACAACAGGTAGGCCTGAACTGCACGAACTGTTTGTTGTACCAGAAAGATACACTACCACATGGCACTGTAGTACTCCATTGTACTGTGTATAATTTAATTGTACTGTGTATTATTCTCTCTGTCTTTTCACAGTGAAAGCTCCTGGAGAGAAATACTGGATATATTGGACTCGCTAAGCTCA
>NW_003547142.1:18201-21768 GCF_000090795.2 Amphimedon queenslandica | reverse complement strand
AATGCAGAAGATGTGATACAAGCCTTTGCAACAGGCTCTCTACCAACCACTCAACAAGAGGTATACATGGAATTCAAGGACACCGTCCCTTGGGACCCATACCAGCTACAGGTCATTGATAAACCAAGACTCCATTCACTACATTTCGTAGCGACTGTCTTTGGTATCCTCCTGGTTTATCCTGACAGGGAATGCGAGCATCGTAGCTTTGCCGAGTGGCACAGAGACAAGTATATATTTCGTGCCATTCGACGAATTAAGTTCTTTAAAGAGTACCTACCACGAAAAACCCTAAGACTCTGGCATCAAAATGCCAGCCGTGCAAAGTACAATCGCATTCGGTCGTCGACTTATTTTTCCGGAGCTCGTTTCCACGTTCCATTCCTCAAACTCCTACAGCAGATCAACAGTCTTTCTAGAGACATGCTCTCCCTAAGAGGAAACAATATCTCATCTTGTGGTTGCTGCACTCGAGAGGAATTCTCCGTATACGTGAGGACAAACAACAAGCAGCTACTCAAGTACTTTGATAAATATTTCCGGTATTCTCTTAAAGTTATCGGAGAGACTGTTTCTAACTCACACAAGTACGTGGAGGGACTGGTAGCGGAAAAGAGACACAAACCGTTTGTCTCTGAGCTTCCCATATCAATACAGAGGAGACAGCACAAGCAACTTGAGGATGATATAGAAAACGGGTATCATCGCTGCAATCAGTTAAAGGAGCTGATAAAACTAGTGAAAGAGATTGTGTCTAGTTCAGTCATTAGTCTTGTTGAGGATCATGTTAATCAATGGCTGAGTGTTGTAATGAGTGAGAGAGAGGGGACCAGAGAGACCAGTGGAGGAACCATTGAGAAGGAAGAGGATGAGGGGAGGGAACAAGGAGTGCCTCAGTGTTTGTGGCAAATTCAATTACAAATTAATGAAGAAGGTATTAATGTACAAATACATGCAATATGCATTATACATGCATGTAAAATGTACATGTACATGTAGTACAATTAATGCACGCTTTGTAATCCACACTACTTGCATGTACACGACAAATAGTTTACAAGCTCTGCACAAAAACCTGGCCCATATTACAGATAGGAGCAACTCTATTGGGTATACATAGCTTCGTACATGTACATGTTACACGTACATGTACATATAAATGGTTCTACCTATGATGGTAGACCAACCATCCAATTACACATAGTCATCTCTTATTGTTTTCTAAGCAGAGCCCTTTATGTGTACCTGTACCTGTACATGTATATTAATTGTTATTTTTGATTGATTTATTTATTTATTACTATTATAATACTATTTTTCATTAATTCCTGTAGGTATGCTATCATATGATACAGATTATTCCCAGTTAAAGACCATGCTACTCAATCCATTGACTAACAGTATCATTGCACTATTCACTGCATATGAGGCTGCCATTAACACTGCTCTACACGAAGAACAAGTAAGATAAATGATACACATGTGATACATGCATGTACACGTACATAATATAGAAGTTTGATACAGGATGTTTTTATAACATGTAAACGCAATGGCAAAATTTTATCTTGTTATGTTTTATGTTTCAAATTTTGTCACCAGTTATACATGTACATGTACATGTAACTAATTTTATATTTTTAAGTCACAAGTGTCACTTCAACATGTACATTTTTATTTTTGTATAGGGAACACCATCTCTGTCATTGTTTTCTAGTACTCATGCCTCACTGTCTCAGTTTAAGATGAGAGGGAATGAGGAGGGAGAGGGAGAGAATGAAGAGAGTTTACTCAGTAACTGCTTACTCAATGAATCACTCATCAATGATCTGGAGACCAAGTAAGACATTGTATACATGTACAGATACATGTACATGTATAATAGTAATAGTCACACTATTTTATGTAGTATCAATGTAATAGTAATAGTACTTATGTATGTTAATTGTTTGTCTGAAAAGTACATGTACATCGAAATGGCTGGGAGTGAGTTCTTGATTCTTAGCTATTACATTTTCTGATACGTGTACATGTACATGTACATGTATCATGTAGTGTGTGTTAATTTTTATTAAGTTATTATGTACATGTATGGTACATGTACATGTATTATACCGATTAAGTTTGAGCTGATTCCAATTTAAAAATTGGATTAAAAAAAATTAATTTGTGATGTACATGTACATGTACATCATAAAAAATTTTATGATTATAAAAAACGTGTAGTATTTTTTGGCTTACAATATTACATGGACAATGTACATGTACATGCAGTACGTACTACATACATTTACATGTTTTTATTTATTTTATTTTTAGTGAAGTTTTATCAAGTGCCACTGAGTGTCTGACTGAACTGTTTGAGTCCATTGAGAGCGAACTGAAAGAATTCTGCAACCAGTCAAACTGGTTGATCCAGTTGAACGAGTATGTATCAACCTGGGAGGGGAGGAGGGAGGGAGGGGAAGGATTCAAGACCATTAAACCTGAAGATATTAAGGTACTCAGTACTTTAGAGTGACTTTTATTGATACAGTACTGTATAATGCAATTTTAACTTTCAGTAGATTTTGCTTATAGTGAAAAGGAAAGAATTCGTCATTATAGTATTTTTGATGCATGTACATTTACAATCTACATCAATCTGTGTATTTACACATATGTACATGTACTGTACATACACGTATATAAATCAACCATTTTTTCTTTTTCATTTATACACGTAGGTTGCCCTCACGAGTGGTTTTCAATGGCTTGATAAACTTGGCTCACTTCCTCTTCATTTTGTGACTCTCTCCTCTCACTCGTTGGTCTGTGTTAGAACCGAGAGTCTTGCTACTAGTCTAAGACCAAGACTCCATGCTATAATGGACTGGGTACAGACTCACTGCCTTCGCTCTATACACTCTCAGTCCTTGAGAATAACTGAAATAACTACACAACACATTGAGGTACAGATCATACTTGTACATGTACATGTACTTGTGATTATTATTAATAAAATGATTTACTGCATACTGAATCAGCCCAAACTTTAGCATAGTGCATGTATGTATATGTACTTTTATTTGTATTGAAAGGAAGTCTTTTGTAGCCATTTTACGTGTGCCTATGTTGTACAGGTTCATGATACATGTACATGTACACGTATTAAAAAGTAGTTTTTCACCCAATTAGAATTTAATAAGATTTTATGATTGAAATCAGTTCATGACACAATGGCATTGGTTCATGAACATTGTGTTTTTGTAATAAGAAACTGTTTTTTTAAATAAGTAATTTTGGGCTTTTTGTTCATTTACACTGTACATACTGTACATGTACATATGTACATGTACAATGTACATGTACATTTTTATGAATAAAAAACTTTATTAATGATAATACAGTACATGTATATTTACATATACATTTTGTACATATTATATTATTGTAGATACTCTCAAGCAAGAGGATGGACCTTGAAGGTTTTGCTCGCTTTTCACAGCAACTAAAGCACAATAAAAAAGGAGAGGGAGAGAGAGTCTCATACCCTCCAATTTGTAATGTCACTAGTGAACACCCTCA
>NW_003547142.1:14707-17620 GCF_000090795.2 Amphimedon queenslandica | reverse complement strand
TGTCCTTTATTATGCATCAAGTACCAGGTGTACATGTACATGTACATGTACATGTAATAATTCAGGTGTAGGATAATAGGGTCAAAAGGTCATGCCCCCAATATGTACATGTACATGTAATCATTTTTGTTGTTTTGCTTTTCTTTGAAATTATTCTAAAAACTATTGTGCATGCATTACTTGTGGGATATTGGCCCCAAATACGAATTTTATTTCTACACCTACATCTTACATGTACATGTACATGTACATGTATACATACATACATATAACATACATAGATACATACATACATGTATACATGTATACATATACATGTAAGATGTAATCTAGTACATATATAAAAGGCCTTTTATTGCTAATTAATTTATAGTTTATTTTATTGTATTATATTCATTGTAGGCGTGCGAGAATGAAATGTTGTGTATAGTGTCTGAATTGAAGTCTCCTCCATTCACTGATCCACTCTCTGACATATCATTAACCATATTACAATTAGAAGAAGTACTACATATACATGCACATTAACATTAGTTATTATTATTACTGTATTATATTATTATTATTGTTGTTGTTGTTGTTGTTGTTGTTTAATTGTTATTGTTATTATTGTTGCAGATTTACAATGATATAGTGAATATTTCTCACTCACATTATGATGGACTATCAAAATGGAGAACTGCAATCACTGGTGAACCCACAGATGCTACCGAGATGAAAAAGTACATATTTTATAACCAGTTACATAAACTGGTTTGACTGGTTTTACTGGTATTGTGTTCCTGTAGGGCTATGGCTTATTTGAAGGCTCGTATGGAGATTTGGAGGAACCTGAGAACTTTTAATGCCACAGAGAGAGAATGGCTAACTAAACCTTTTAAAAAAGTACAAGAAATAGCTTTTTGACATGTACATGTACACATGTACATGTACAATGTACCGGTATCTTATAATGCACATACTACATTTAGACTCACATTTTAGAAATTTGACAAATTACGTGTATACATGTACATGTACATGTATGTGTCAAAATAAATTAATCCTGACATTTTGAACTACAGTGTATTGTGCATGTACATGTACCTGTTCATGTACACTGGCTACTTGTATAATCTCATACATGTACATGTACATGTTTAACTGCATGTACATTTAGCCAAAATTAAAGTCAATCAAAATTAGCAATTTCAGCTCCACCAAGATTATGATGAACCTTTTTCTCTCTCCTCATAGCTTAATGTACAGGATGTTGGGGAAAAGCTTAAGAAGTGGTTGTCTACCATAGACTCATTGTCACAGATACTATCAGTAGATGATCCAGTCCTGATGACACTCTCTGAAAGAATAAATGAATACAACAACCTGCTACCATTGCTTAAGAAATTATCTTCACCTTCTGTTAAAGTAAATATAATTTATATCAAATACGTGTTACATGTACTTTGTTCCATGCTTTTATTAAATATACATGCACTTTTATAAGCATAATTTTACTATGCCTACTCGCAATTGACCAATAAAACTTATTCAGATAAAAATTGGATTTTTAAATAAATTTTTGAAGTTGCTCCAAATGCTTGTAGTACATGTACTGTATTATAGTGCTTGTCAGCTCATGAAGCTCATGCTGTTTAGCTTATGAGAAATCCTGGTTACATTTACACATGTACATGTACATGTAGAAAGCAAATATACATGTACAATGTACATGCATGTACATGTAATTATAAAATACATGTACATGTACTCCTCTTTTTTTCTGTCCCTTTCATTTCTACTCACTGTACCCCTCTCCTCCCTCTAGCACACTCACTGGTATACATTACTAGCTGCTGTTGAGGTCCAGTACAACTCGTCCACTCTATACACACTACAGGACCTTCTCTTATACAAGCTACTCTCACCCGAAAACAGGCCACTACTCAATGAGGTCTGTCAATCAGCAGAGAGGGAGGCAGCCCTTAAGAACTCTGTCGAAACCCTACAAAAGAAATGGGAGGGGAGGAAATTTGTCTTAGACAAAGAAAGCTATGAGAAGTACTCTTTTGCCTTCCCTCTCTCCTCTCCCTCTCCGGATATACTGACAGAGACGAGGGAGAGCTTACGTGTGACAAAGTTTGCATTGTCATCTCCTTCAATGGAGAGTTCAGTAGTGAGTGCTAGTGGGCCTAGTATAACAAGGCTAGTGGACGCTAGGGAGGTGCTTCAAGAATTGGAAGAGGATCTGACACTAGTCCAAGTGTATTGCGGGTCTCCTCATTGTGTGGGCGGGCTGAAGGGACAGTTGGAGTATTGGAGCAGTGCTTTGAGACAATTGATGGAGCTTGTGGAACTGGTGGAATCATGTCAGAATAAAGTGAGAGAGAGAGAGAGGCAGAGATATACATGTATAGCCATAAACAAATACATGTACATGTAGTATATGGTTTATGCTTCATTTTATGTGCTTGCGTGTACATGTACAGTACATGTACATGTCAGGTATGTATCAGAAAATGTAAGAAAAATTTGTGGTGATTTTGCAGTCATTTTTTGGGAAAAGAACAAGACTATAGCCTTGGGTAATTTTCAGAATTTTGTCGTATGCATGTACATGTACAACATACATGGCATTTTGCCATATGTAATTTTACATATACATTGTAGATTTGTAGTTATTATTTATTATATTTTCAGTGGTGGAGTTGTCTATATCTATTTGGTGACATACCCACGGAAGAACACTTAGCCTATGGACTGACCCATGTACAATCAGCGAGTGAGCAATGGTCCAATGTATTGAAACACATCAGAGAACAAGACGGGAGTGTATTGACACTGTTTGAGAGCACCAAGATGAAGGGACAGAAAGGATACAGGGACTTGCATGGAGACACATTAAGAGGAGTATTGAAAACAATACTACAATCG
>NW_003547142.1:9315-14052 GCF_000090795.2 Amphimedon queenslandica | reverse complement strand
TTTGAGTTTTCCTAAGCAGTTGATGGGTCTGCATGCTGCCACTGGTGATGAGGATCAGAGTAAGTTATCATTAGCCTGCTTCAGTTCTTGCACTGTGTGTATTTTGTAATAGAAAGCTTAGTCAGTAATTAATAGAAGAATTTTATATTATCAATCATACATGTACATGTACATGTATTGTCTTCAAGTCTATTGCATTTACATGTACATGTAGAAGTTTAAATGTACTATGCGTGTATATGCCACATATTTATTATACATGTACACTGTACATGCATGTATACCTAAATTTGTGTGTACAAACATTGTATGTACATGTACATGTACAAACATTGTATGTACATATAATTTTTAATGTACATATGTACATGTAGGTATTGATACTTCTGATGTCTCATGGTTGTCAGAGTCAGTCCCTCAAGCAGCTCTACTCACTGTACAGTCTAAATGGACTCCAATCATCACCTCAGCATTTGATAATGCACTAATGATCGATTCAGCTAGGTACCATTAAAGACATCATATTATGAATGGGCCTACCAATTTATTTATATATAATTATTAATAATTATAGGCTTTAAACTACATGTACATGTACATGTACACCATTGTTCAGTACATGGACAAGTGTATATACATGCATTTAGTAATACCATACAAGATGATTTATTGATGACGAATTAATATTGGTGATTGGTGGGACTATGAAGAAATCGCCATTATAAAATCTGCCAATTTCTTTCCACAGGCAAATCTGCCAAATATTACTCCCACCAATAAATCATCTTGTATGGTAAAAGAATTGATAGATATACACATGTATGTTTTTTTCTAGGTCTCAGTTTGAGCGGATCATCAATCATCTTATTCAATTATTGCACCTCACCTCCTCCTACCCTCACTCCCACCCACAAACCATTACAACACTAAAGAGTCTCATTGTCAGTGCTAAACACAAACTGGATCTAATTAAAAACATAACGAGAGGGTTGTCCCTCTCTCATCACGTCCTGTATCAGTTATTAGAATCACCAGTTCTCTATCATCCTTCTCCAAGTCGTCTCTCTTCCGTTCCTTCTAGTATGACCAACTCTCGTAATTCTATGCCACCGTTAGCGGCTGTTGGTAGACTCCACCCACTTCCCGAGCCTCTCGTTGCTTCAAATAAGAGTCTAGTCAGCTCTCGTTTCAGTGCTGGGACTCAGTCCCACACTAAACCCTCCGGCCTATCCTCAGCTAAGAGCCTAATGCCAACTGTCCCTAGTATTGGGACTGGTTGCCGGGTACAGTGTGGGCCTGAGGTCTCTTTTAGTTATGGTTTTGAGTATTATGGGTCAGATACTAGTATTGTACTGTCTCCTTCACTAGAGAAGAGTGTTGTGAGCATGATGAGGTCATTGGTGGCTGTTGATGGGTGTAGTGGTCTATTAGTTAGTGAGGGGCATAGGGGAAAGAGCTATGGATCTAATCTTGAGTCTGCTAGAGACGTTGCAAAAGTAGGCTATTTTCTTTTTTATACAGTCATTATGTATTATGACTTTTTGGTGTTATTTTTCTTGTCCATACATGTACATGTGTATGTACATTTCTTTTTAATATATATGCATACATTTAGATTTAATTTTTTTATCATGTACTGTACATGTACATGCAATTAGTATGTTATCAATTTATCTCTTTCAATAGATTAGTGTCATTTTTGTGGTCCATATACTGTACCATATGCATGTAGATTTTAAAATATATTTTATACTGTACATGTACATGTACATGTAATTACAATGTGCATACATGTACATGTACATGTAGATTTTTAAAATTTTCCTACTCTTATCATTATATGCACAAAATAATTAAAATGTCATCCTCTCTCTTTCAATAGATCCTAGGTCGTCCATATTATACTCTGACTTGCTTAAGCACAACCTCAACGTCAGTCCTCCTCTCATCCCTCTCCTCCTCCCTCCAGTCAGGGAGTATACTCATTCTCCAGTCATTCACTGCTCTCCCTGTACCAGCACAGTTAGTAGTGTCACAATGGCTGAAGGAGGTCTATGAGAAGATGAAGAATGGACTATTGGGTGGGCCTGATCCTGTATTGCCTCCTCCCACTAATAAGATACAGGTTACTGGAGGTGGAGGTCCTTATTCTGTTAGCAGTACAGCATCATTAGGATCTCATCATGATTATAAAAGGTACATGTACATGTATGTGTACCATGTTGTGTATTGTTAATCATACTGATTCTGATATTGGCACTCAGGTACTTTTGCCCGATTTTTAAGTAACTTTAAAAATTCATAAAAAATTGAATTTTGATCAGAATCAGTTCAAACTTACTACACAGCATAAGAACATGTATAATATATGTCAGAAAAAGTTATAAAAATGAAGAATTTTCTCCTAGTCATTTTAGGCGAAATTTGGCCAATAATCATGTACTATAGTACATGATCATTGATTGATTTAACCCACCACTACTACCGCTACATGTACATATCCGTGTTACCTACATTGTACATGTACATGTACATGTGTAAATCTAATTACAATGTATTATGATTGTGATGATTAGAATATACATGTACATGTACATACAGTCCTGAATTATTTATTGTACTTTTCTGTAGTTCTTCAACTAGTCATGTTGGTGCTGGTAATCGTATGGATTGGTACAGTTCTGTTCAACATGGAGCCAATCTGTTAGGACCAAAAGCTGAGATAGAGCTAACAGGAGAAGAGAGGACTACACTGGTTGCTAACGGGTACTTCAGTTGTATAGCAGTCACTGATGAAGGCAGTGATAATGAGAGAGAAGATGAGGAAGAGGAAGAAATGAAAAATTACCCGTCAATCACTGAAGAAGTAATAGTAAGTATCAATACATTCAGATACATGTACATGTACACGTACAATTATACATGTACATGTACATGTATATGTACATGTGCATATACCATATTGTACATCATCTAATTTGATGAAATGACCTGATTTTATGGTTGTCTGCATGGTTGATAAAATTTAGTTACCGAAGCTTTATTCATCAGACATTGATAGTGCCAAATTATTACTCCAATTTGTAATGTAATTATTATAGTACACGTACAATGTACATGTACATGTATTGTACACGCAGTGTTTTCATAAATTAATGTATAGCCATTTGCATTTATACAAACTTTATTGATGTACATGTATGTGGCTAATAATGACTGTGTGTTATCTTTCATATTAGGCTTCATTTCGCTGTGTACAGAGTGAATCTCTGGATCTGGTACCAATCACTGAGTGTTTGCTCCTCTCCTCTGGTTATTCTAATGCTGCTAGTATTGCTATTAAACTAGTGGACTGCTTGAATGAATTAAAGGTAAGACGGTCATAGCATGCCAAAATTCAAAGTTTAAATTTTTTAAGCACAAATAAACTAATAAAGAAAGTCCTCATTTAAATTATTTAACAGTGTTAATTAGCCTAGGCTATAGCTATATCTACATGTACATGTAATTAATAAGTCCTACCACACTAAAAAGATCAAAGTTACTCATTTGACGTAAATCTCATAAAAGCTAACAGGAGTATCTTCATCATCTGTCTCCTGATCACCACAGACCCTCAACTCAATATAGTCAGTAGTGGTAGCCGTATAGTTCCTATGGAACCAAGGGAGACCAGGAGCTGAACAGCAAGCTGTTTCATTAGTACCACAACCTTGACCATCCCATAATGGATCGGCTGTATAGAGAGTCCGACTGAAGGAAGTTTCAGCTCCTGATTCACAAAAATAATTGTTTTTGACGAAATCTTGAACATGAGAGCTTTGTAAGCTTCCAGATGAACATGGACAGTTATATCGTCCATCTGAAAAATTTCCAGATCCTAGGAGTCCTCCCATTAGTGTCCAGACATGTTTACGAGGAGACCCACGAGTGATACTAACACCATCAACATAAGCTTTATTGATGTCATTATGTTTAGGATCAGTTCCTCCAACATAATTTTGTGGATTTTGCCATAGACCATGTTGAACTGCATCAGGTGAAGCATATTGATATCCCACTACTCTACCACACACTTGAGAGTAACTGATACCATTAGATGGGAACTCAACTGATGTACAACTAGCATCAGCATTATATGCTCTACCACAAGCTCTAACTCCTCCTGACTGGTACAGTTTAAACCCAGAAGGACAGTTCTCTGTAGCATCAGTCATATCCAGATATGCTAGTCTTGTCCATCCTCCTCCTGAACCACACAGCTCCTCCATATTACAGTAAACATATTTACTTCCATCATTAGTTGCCAGTAGATATATACCAGAAGGACTGTTTGGTTGTTTGTTCTTAATCTCTTGACAAGAAGTAGGGATAGGAGAGAAGGAAGATGAGTCATTGTGTAACATGATAAGGTCTTCCACTAGTAGCAGTATATCATTGATAGCTCCAGCATTAGAGGTAGCAGTCTCCTTGATATGAGAGAGAGAAGAAATGATACCATCCATTTTCTGTTTTATTTCTTGAATATCTTGACCATTGTTCCTGGTAGCATTGAGTAGTTCATTCAATAGCCCATCATCAGTGTTGCATTGATTGGTATCAGTATTACTGGTATCACTGCAGGTAGTACAGGCTGCAGTACAGGTATTGTTAGCAGCATCAAATGTAAGAGCAAGATTAGCACTACT
Source organism: Amphimedon queenslandica (assembly GCF_000090795.2). Classification (NCBI taxonomy): domain Eukaryota; kingdom Metazoa; phylum Porifera; class Demospongiae; order Haplosclerida; family Niphatidae; genus Amphimedon; species Amphimedon queenslandica. Next base: position 9,364 of record NW_003547142.1, on the reverse strand, counting down.
GATAAACTGAGGGAGACAAGCAATAGCTAGTATAAGAAGAGAGAGCATA
>NW_003547142.1:0-8841 GCF_000090795.2 Amphimedon queenslandica | reverse complement strand
ACGGGATAAGAGAGCTGGATGGCTCCACTAAAGCTGCTAAAGATAGCTGATTAGCTGCTGGACACTGTAATTGTATAAACACGTGGTCAATCGCCATAGCAACTATCTAAACCGTTTCCATGGAAATTCTTATTAGCATTCGCGAAAATTAGTCGTCCTACGGCATAATCCTCTTTGTAATGATTGTTTACTGTTTACTTCTCACTCTTTTTATAATATTCAGGAGAGCCTGATTAGTGACGTCAGAGATTATACGCTACGTATCCGCAAATATTCAAAGAACGTACTCTATGGTAGTGTTTTACTACACTCATTAGCACAGGTCATGTAGTGGCATCAAAGCAAGTTCATGTATCAAAAGAGTGGGGAGTAAACAGTAAGGCCTAGAGGAATCCACAAAAACGTACCTTTAATTTTTTTATTTCAACAAATGTCAATGTGAACATAATTATTTCAGTTAATATTTCAGCAGGTATGCAATTCTACATGCCTCTTGCCTATTATACTAATAATAATGAATGAAAATTTTAATACAAATAACCCAATAAAGAAAGTCCTCATTTAAAATGTTTAACAGTGTTAAATTAGCCTAGACTATAACCAAGAGCACATGTACTCTTGCTATAACTAATTAATAATAAGTCCTACCACACTCAAAAAAATCAAAGTTACTCATTTGACGTAAATCTCATAAAAGCTAACAGGAGTATCTTCATCATCTGTCTCCTGATCACCACAGACCCTCAACTCAATATAGTCAGTAGTGGTAGCTGTATAGTTCCTGTGGAACCAAGGGAGACCAGGAGCTGAACAGCAAGCTGTTTCAAGAGTACCACAACCTTGACCATCCCATAATGGATTAGCTGTATAGAAAATTCGACTGGGGGTAGTTCCAGCTCCTGATTCACAGAAATAATTGTTTTTGATGAAATCTTGAATGAAAGAGCTTTGCGTACTTCCTGGTGAACATGGACAGTTGTACCGTCCATCATAAGCTATACTTGATCCTTGGACTCCTCCCATTAGTGTCCAGACATGTTGACGAGGAGACCCACGAGTGATACTAACTCCATCAACATAAGCTTTATTGATGTTATTATGTTTGGGATCAGTTCCTCCAACATAACGTTGTGGATTTTGCCACAGACCATGTTGAACTGCATCAGGTGTAGCATACTGATATCCCACTACTCTACCACACACTTGAGAGTAACTGATACCATTAGATGGGAACTGAACTGACTGGCAACTAGCATCAGCATTATATGCTCTACCACAAGCTCTAACTCCTCCTGACTGGTACAGTCTAAACCCGGAAGGACATATTTCCTTAGAGTCAGTCATATCCAGATATGCTAGTCTTGTCCATCCTCCTCCTGAACCACAGAGCTCTCCCATATGACAATAGACATGTTTTATGCTACTGCCTTTGTCTGCCAATGCGTACACACCAGAAGGACTGGTCGGTTCTTTGTTTCTTAATTCTTGACACGAAGTAGGAAGAGAAGTAGAAGAGTTGTGCAGTGCTATAAGGTCTTCCATTAGCTCCAGTAGTTCTCTGATGGCTCTAGTATTCGAGGCAGCTATGTTTTTTATTTCAGAGACTGAATCAATTAAATCGTTCATTTTCTGATTAGTTGCTTTGATACCTTTAGCATTTCTCCTTAACAATTTCTCTGCAAATGACCTTGAGGTACTTTCATTGCTTGAATGGCAATATGTTACATTGCTGTCAATGCACGTAGATATTGCTGCAGTGCAAGTACTGCTAGCAGCATCATATGTGACAGCAATATTGGTACCACTTATAGAAGGGTAGAGGGAGACTAGGATCAGTAGTAGATAAGACAGCATCTTGTCAGAACTCCTATACATATACATGTAGGCAGTCAGTAACTGATAGACCTGTCTCTTTTATAAGGTGCTTATAGTTAACAACTGAACTGTTTTGACCAAATTATGATAAAGTTGAATGAGTTTTACCAGGAGCCCATGAAAGAAGAAGGGGAGGGTAACCCTCCCCTTCTTCTTTCATGGGTGGTTTTATCATAGCCTAGCTATTGTATGTAAAACAAATTTGTACAATTGACCGTAATGATAGCTTAATGATAAAGATAACTTTCTCAGAGAGATGAATTACACAGTAGACTCCAATACAATCATGTACTACTGTATATACTGTCTCATATATACATGTGTAGATGTTATGTTAGATTTTATGATTAAATATTGGTGTAATAAAATTTAATTAATTTCTTATTATTTATTAACTTGCCAGTTATTAAGCTCAATGCTTTATTTTAAACTGTGTCCGAGTTATTACCTACTTATTTTTATCTCATTCTCTGTTGTTTATTGAATGGTATTTCGAAAAAAAAATAATGATACATGCTGCTAGTATTGCTATTAAACTAGTGGACTGCTTGAATGAATTAAAGGTAAGATACTCATAATTATCATGCCAAAATTCAAAATTGAAAATTTTAACACAAACTAATAAAAAAAGTCCTTGTTTAAATTGTTTAACAATATTAAATAGCCTAGGCTATAATAACTAAGTAATAATAAGTCCTACCACACTCAAAAAAATCAAAGTTACTCATTTGACGTAAATCTCATAAAAGCTAACAGGAGTATCTTCATCATCTGTCTCCTGATCACCACAGACCCTCAACTCAATATAGTCAGTAGTGGTGGTTGTATAGTTCCTGTGGAACCAAGGGAGACCAGGAGCTGAACAGCAAGCTGTTTCAATAGTACCACAACCTTGACCATCCCATAATGGATCAGCTGTATAGAGAGTCCGAGTGAAGGAGTTTCCAGCTCCTGATTCACAGAAATAATTGTTTTTGACAAAATCTTGAACAAAAGAGCTTTGTGTGCTTCCTGGTGAACATGGACAGTTGTATCGTCCATCCCAAAGTATTCTTGATCCTAAGAGCCCTCCCATTAGTGTCCAGACATGTTGACGAGGAGACCCACGAGTAATACTAACACCATCAACATAAGCTTTATCGATGTTATTATGTTTGGGATCAGTTCCTCCAACATAATGTTGTGGATTTTGCCATAGACCATGTTGAACTGCATCAGGTGAATTATATTGATATCCCACTACTCTACCACACACTTGAGAGTAACTGATACCATTGGATGGAAACTGAACTGACTGGCAACTAGCATCAGCATTATATGCTCTACCACAAGCTCTAACTCCTCCTGACTGGTACAGCTTAAACCCAGAAGGACAGTTCTCTGTAGCATCAGTCATATCCAGATATGCTAGTCTTGTCCATCCTCCTCCTGAACTACACAGTTCCTCCATATGACAATAGACATATCTTAAATTTATGTTACTGCCATTGGTTGCCAATGCGTACACACCAGAAGGACTGTTTGGCTCCTTGTTCTTTATTTCCTGACATGAAGTAGGAATAGGAGAAGAAGTAGAAGAGTTGTGCAGTGCTATAAGGTCTTCCATTTGCTCCAGTAGTTCTCTGATGGCTCTAGTATTCGAGGTAGCTGTGTTTTTTATTTCAGAAACTGAACCGATTAAATCGCTCATTTTCTGATTTGTTGCTTTGATACCTTTAGCATTTCTCTTTAACAATTTCTCTGCAAATGACGTTGAGGTACTTTCATTGCTTGAATGGCAGTATGTAACATTGCTGTCAATGCACGTAGATATTGCTGCAGTGCAAGTACTGCTAGCAGCATCATATGTGACAGCGATATTGGTACCACTTATGGAAGGATAGAGGGAGACTAGGATCAGTAGTAGGTAAGACAGCATCTTGTTGAAACTACTAAGTATATGTACCCAGTAACTGTTGGATCTGTCTCTTTTATAACAAAATGTAGGTTGTTTGAGAGTTAGTTGAACTGTTTTGACAAACTTGGTATGATAAATAGAGTTCTGAACTGTTTATATGAACTTAGTATGATTAAGTATAGAGTTCTATAGCAACCTTGACCTGACTATTCTATGATGAAGATTTAGCATTTGATTGTAAGGATAGTCTTTAATAATAAAGATAACCTTTCTCAAAGGATGAATAAGTTGAGGACTTGACCTTTCTCAAGGAAATAAAAAAGTCTACACAACGATGCACTTTATACTACATTGTATTTCAGTATAGCTGGCTTATTTCATCTGGAATTAATTTTTTCAGGTTCAAATCTACATGTACTAATTCCACAAAATACAATGTATTGACGAAAATTCTGTAAACCACGAAAATGAATTAATTCCAATAAGAACCCTAAAACAAAATTTGAGACTACGAAATAAATCAGCAGACAGTGTTTGTTGTTATTTTGATGATGATTGTTATTTTCCATAGGTTAATGGGATAATAAAGATATCAATGTCACTCCTCAAACTGCTATGCACTACCTACTGTCATCAACAGCTCCTCTCCTCTTCTCAATACTCTGTCTCTCAGCATAAAGACAAGACCACACTAGAGAATATGGAGAAGAAATGTGTGTGGAGAGCATTAATGAAAGGACTTCATTTCTCAGAGTCTGATAAAGAAACAGGATTACAGATTATAGATACTAAACTAGGTATCTGTGTAGAGGAGGAGACACAGGGAGAGGTGGAGAGAGGGCACAGGAAAACTTTAATGAGAGCTATTGAAAAGGAATTTGAGGAAAGGCATTTACAAATGAAACCAGAAATCACGGAGAAAGTAATAATAATAATAATAATAATAATAATAATAATAATAATATTGATATTTTTAAAATCCAGTTTTAATTGTGTTTACTGAATTTACTGTTGTATAAAAGTAGCAAAAAATTTAAAATTATAAAAATTATGAAATAATTATTAAAATTATGAAATTCCAAAGGTCAAATCTGAAATGCTTAAATTAGAACTACTTTTTGGTGGCATGCAATTGTATGTGTACTGACAAATTTTTGAATTACATGTATATGTATGACTTTGGCCTAAAATTTTTTTTAATTTGGTGACTATGCTTCTATTCATAGTATATCAACATTCATTAATTCACAGAATATTATGGTAACTTTTTCATTTTAGATTATGGAATTGGATGGTGCATTAGAATCAAGGAGATGTGTTATTATTTATGGTCCTAGTTCATCAGGAAAGAGTACTCTTTACCAGTTGCTATCACAAGCACATAATCACCTACTGAGTAACAATGGGACTGTCAATGAGGAAGGAAAAAAAGGAGGGAAAGGAGGAAAAAAGAAAATGATTTATGTGACTCACATTAACCCTGAAGCATATACTTTGACTGAGGTGTGTACATGTACATACATGTATATGTATAATACATTATAAAAATAATTAAAGCAAAGAATTGTTGGTGGATATTAACAGCACATACATGTACATGTACACGTATATGCTATGTACATTCAAACACTATATGTATGCAGTACTGTATGTCATACATGTACCTAAAGGTAGGTTTATAATATGCTACATGTGTGTAGCCCTGACATTACATTGATGCTGGAATTAAATTATAGGTTCAATGTACTCTAGCTTAATGCATGAATTTGCCCATGCTTTTGCCTAGCATCATAATTATTGTAAATCTGGCCTAATACAGTTTTGATACTCTTTTATTGTTATTATTATTATTATTATTAGCTTTTTGGCGGGTATTTGTCATCAAGTGAGACTGCTACAGGAAGCAAATATACTGATGAGTCCTCATGGTCTACTGGTATTCTAGCAAGACTGTTTCAACAAGCAGAGGATTCCAACAACAGGACAATAGAGCTGAAGGATAGAGAGAGAGGAAGAGGAGGAGGAGGAAAGAAAGGGACCTCATTGTCCATTACCCACTGGATTGTGTTTAACGGCTTTAACTGGAATCATATTCACTGGCTGGAGAGTTTGTTGACTCATCCACACAAACTGAAATTATCCAATGGAGACACACTCAGTCTACCAGGTACTGATAATAAATGTATTATTATATTAATGGCAGGGTGTTAAATAACAGTCTCCATGGCTGCAAAAATATGCCATTTCTTGTCCTGAACACCAGTATTTTATTTCATGCCTTGAATGGTGATCAAAGATGCACACTTCATTTTTCAGTTATAATTAGTGTATTGCAAACTATTGAGCACAAAAACATTTATGGTTAGTATTAACGATTACAGCTTTTAAATAACAAAAATAATAATGTACTATAAAAACAATAAGCATTTTAATAGATAACAAGTCGGTTATTACTATAATCACAAACATACAAGAATCCATTTTTATCAAATGTTAATCCATCTGGATGATTAAATTGTTCAATATTTCTGCCTTTACTTCCAAACCTATTAACAAACACGCCATCACTAGTGAAAACTGAGATACGATTATCCTCTTCTTCACTAACATACACTAAATCTCTAGCACCAGTGCCTATTGTTATACCTCTCGGCTCTTTAAGCTGCCCAAGACCAAACCTTTTATTTCCAAACTGACCCACAAACTTTCCATCTGGAGAGAACTTCTGAATGTGATCAGTATGCATGTCCGTAACATACACTAATCCTTGACTGTCAATAGCAATGTTGCGTGGTGATTTAAACTGTCCATTAGCTGATCCATAGCTACCAAATGAACGAGAGAAGGTTAGATCAGGATTTAAGACTTGTATACGATGATTATTCACATCAGCAATATAAACCTGTCCTGTTGTAGGAGAAATGGCTATACCAGAAGGAGTACTAAATTGTAGTGGTCCACTGCCCTTCTTACCAACTGATGCTATAAGGTATCCATCCATGCTTATTTTCTGGACCCTGTCACTATCAGACACAAGAATAAATTTGTCTGGAGTAATGGCTACACCACGAGGATTAAAAAACTTGACATTACCACTTCCTCCTTTTCCTCCTAATAATTTTTTTCCTTCTTTATCAAGTATTGTTACATAATACTCAGTTATTATAACATGATTATCATCACTCACAGCAACTCCTGAGGGATGGTTAAGCTCAGTTATAGCACGTATTGGAGTGATGTTATCAAGGTAAGGATTGAAAGGGAAGGCAAGTGAGGTATCCTCAAGTTGTACATTATATGCTTGTACTTTTACTGTGTGAGTGCCAGTGGTTGAAGGGTTACACTGTATCCTATACACTCCAGGATCAGTACTGGTGGTAGTGACTGCAGTGTGAACGGGTTGATCACCTTTACCAACTGGTACTAGACTACACTTCAGAGAAGAGAGGGGAACAGACAAAAGAGATGAATCTGGTCCCTCTATTGATAGTGAAAATGAAACTTTTTTTTCTTTTGGAAGGTGTTCAAAGCAACCAACTTTCTTCACTTTACACTGCTGTAGTGCCGTAGATGAATAGGTCACAATGTCTCCAATGTGATGAAGTGATTTGATATCTTTAATCAATACAAAGTCAGCCTTTTCCTTTGGATGTAACTTCTCGAAGTTGATTTGTGCAAAGACTTCTCTCATACGCTCCATCATCTGCTTCTTAGACCTCAGGACTTGTTGAGGACTGCCTGTCTTCAGACTCTGTTTCACATAATTCTCAACATCCTCTAGAAGACCCAAATTCATTTCTGCTGATTTGACCTGCTCTGACAGCACCTTTAGTTTAGCATCAGTGACCCTCTTTGCCTGCTCAGTCAGTTTCCTCTCTGACTGACGAAGAACATTCATCATTTCCCCTACCATTTCATGTATTTCTTCTAAGACTCCTTCTCCTCTCTCTCTGATCTCACCCTCTCTCTCTGTTAGAGCGCACAGGATATTCTGAAGTTTTTCCTTCTTTCCCTCAATTGGTGATAGACAATCTCTTAAGTTTTGACAGTGTTTGGTAAATCTTTCAGCAATTAGGTCATATTGATGGCCTTTGTGATTACGAATTGAGCAGTTAACACAGATTACTGTATTACATGTTTCACAGAATAGCTCCAAAGATTTTCCATGATCACTACATGTTGCCTCTTGAGGATTTGATAAATCTGCTGTCTTTTTCATTAGACTTTGCATCTCTTTGAGGTTGTTAAGGTGAAATGCTACAGGAAAGGCTCCTGCTCCTTCTTTTGGTACCTCTGTATGATGACGACAAGTGGGACAAGAGAGGTAATAGGTCTCACTCTTCTTATCCAGTGGTAATCGCTCCAGACAGTGCTGACAGAATGAGTGATGGCAGGGTAGGATCTTAGGGTTAGTATAGTGGGTGAGACACACAGGACAGGTGAGCTGTTCCTCCAGTTTGAGGAGACCAGGAGATGATGACGGTAGTTGGTCTTCCATTTGAAAATAGAGTAAAATTATGTATGCAAAAGATGTAAATGAGATAAAGCAAAGAAAAATGATAAAAAATGAAGAAGTCCAAACAAAAACAGAGTAGAATAGACAGGAAACAAGAGGAGAGGAATAGGAGGCAGCGAGTTATACTGATGAGAAAAACAAGACCAATGAAAAGGAGGAGGAGAGAAAGACTATAGGGGATTAGGGGTACTGTGAGTTTAGATTAGGTATACCTCAAAAGTATATTCAAAGGTCTTGTGACTAAAAGAAATTATGATAGTGGTCTACTGTCTTTTGGCTTCACTGCAGGGAGATAACTATAAATAATTTTTTTCAAGCCACAAAATTTTTGAATAGCAGCAATTCAGTACCATATAAAATGTTGAGATAAAACATATGTACCTTAATTGAAAGTCATGTTATTTATAATCTTTCCAATGGACCTTATGCAACAAACGGTTTAATGCGTACCTCTTAATTGAAGTAAGATGGTGGATTTTTTGGTGAACAGGCAGGCTGAACATTTTCCTCATTATTATTATTATTATTATTATTATAGCTTAACAACACACAA
>NW_003547141.1:21525-27534 GCF_000090795.2 Amphimedon queenslandica | reverse complement strand
GCGAGGCCAATAATTAATCAAGCCTTCAGCCCTGTATGGTGAAAAATACATGAGGCTGTTTTTCAAAAAAAATCATGGAAACTAGAAGAAAAAATTTAAAAAAATATATTATGAAGTCACCCTTTTCCAGAACTTTTTCCTACAGATGTAATAAAAAAGGGAATTAGGTCAACTGCGAAAAGTTCCATAATAAACCACGTTATTAACAAGACACCAAAGGTGCATGGCCTCGCCCCTAAAACTGTTTGGGAGGTGTTAGGCTTAGCTAGCCCAAGCCAGTATATTTAAATGATATGATCAAAAGTGACAGACTGGGCAGTGTGAAGAGTATGATGAGACTCTGGAGTCCATCCAAAAATTGGTAAAATGTATTCATAAATTCCTATTAGCATTTCAAGATTTATCACCTATTGATATTACAATTTAGATACTTATTGCACTCTCATTTTAAAAACAACATCATGGGTTTCAAAACCACAGCTTTTGTTGTGGCCACTATCTATCAAATATATACTATACAAAAAATAAGGAAGTGTGCTCCTGAGGCCAAGGTATTATCATAACAACTAGCTTCCTAGCTGCAGTTACACTTGCTCTTGCATGCTTGCAGAAGTGACAAGCTGCTCCAGGCTCCAGCAACTCTCTCCTTGGAGGCGTGGCATTAATTATCAATAATGCAGCAAGACCATGTGAGAAGGAAGCTTCAGATTTTTTTCTCTTCTTCTAAGCACTATATGATGTTATAATGGCACAAATACTGCTGCCTAGATAGATTGAGTGACTTAAATGGAGCTTAGGATCCTTAGACTAGCAAACTATGGCTACAGCACTTCACTCGGGATGAAGTTTGAATAGCTATAACTCACCAACAAAAAAGATTTAAAGAGTCCCACGCATATTAAATAAATTAGTCTTGATCTACTGGAAAAGAGTCTCATTTACCTCCAGAGTACTACTGCTATTGCTGGGCATTTTCTTGTGAGTTAAAACGCTTCTACTACCTAGAGCTGCTCTCTAAACATCTCAAGGCAGTAAAGCAAGACTTTTCCTAACAAAAAGAAGCTCTCACAGATTTAGAGCGAGCGATTGTAAAGATATACTTTCTCAAAGACAAAATATAGCACACAGAATGAATGAACGAGAGCACTAAAGTGCATACCCTCGCCACAATCTGTGTAACAATTTTAATAAATTAAGAGAAAAATAATTAGTGAAAGTTTTGAGACAAAAAAGAAGCTTCAGCATGTAAAAACTTAGTGAATGTTTTGAGACAGAGAATTTTTTGTTTTTTAGACAGAAAAGAAGCTCCAGCATGCTAGGCCAAGCGAACACACACACAGACAGGATGACTGCTTTACCTTCGCTTCCACGCCTATGCGTGGGCTCGGGTAATGACAGGCAGAAAAACCAAGTACCTAGTCCTTGCCTACGCAAAGCTGGGCGAGGCCAATCAATGCAAAATTAGAGGAATAACACTTGCATAAAATAAAAAAAGAACAAATGACACTTGCAATATTCTTTTGGACTTCATAAAGTAATTTTACAAAATGTGATTGAGATGCCCAATTTTCCTGCTTTGTTAATTACCTGGAAGATAAACTTAAGTAGGAAGGCATTAAAAGGAACTAAGCCAATGTATTAATAATAAAACTTAAAATGCAGTTCAAATGGCATAAAATTAATCATGTAGTGACTTTGTTCTTGATGTACCGTATAGCGGGTTTATTTTGAGGATAATAATTTTCGCAAATGGCCCGTATTCTGAGGTTTAAGGAATTATTTTTCACGAAATGTCACTTTTCTGCCATCTTGTAGCAAATTAAACTGATTTTCAAGAAATTTAATTTCATGCATCTTCCAAAATCCATGAAATTCGCGAAATTTGTTATCCTCAAAATAAACCCACTATACAGTATTGTTGGCAGAGTTTCCCACAAAGCATGCTAAGTGAGCTAAACAGCATGAGCTCCATGAGCTAACAAGTACTACAAAACAGTACATGGGATCTGAAGCAACTTTAAGAATTCATAAAAATCCAAATTGAATCAGAATCAGTTCAAATTTTCAACATAACATGTATGGGTACCAAAAAAATTATAAAAATATAGAATTTTCTTGTAGCTGTTTTTGACAAAAATGGTTGATGGCCCAATTTTTGAGCAACTTTCAAAATTCATAAAAATCCAAACTTGATCGGTATCAGACCAAAGTTGATACACAGCATAACAACATGCATGTGTACCAGAAAAAATTACAAAAACTTGAGAATTATCTCTGTGTGATTTTGTCAAAATAGCCTGTACTATAAATACCTCTCTAGTTTATAATTTAACAGTAAAAAGTTTTTATTTATACTTCCATTGTAATGGTGACAATAGAGATAGCAATGTGAGTATAGCTTTGGCCCATACTATAGTATCTTGGAGATTTGGAGATAGACCAGTGGTCAGATATGCTTCTGAACGTGATTAGGGTGTGATAATGTTAGATGATTTGTCCTGGTTTAACCATTACACCCTCATTATTTCTAAGGTACTCATTATACTTGGTTTACTGAGGAGAACTTTTGGCCCTCAACTTCAGTAGAGGTCAAGAGACTCCTCTACCTAACTCTAGTGAGGTCTAAACTCATTCATTGCTGTAGCCTGTTATCCTTGATGAAGGTCTAGATAATCTCTATCCTCCCCTGACCAGCCTTTGAAAGAAACTGTGCCACGGCAAATTTTATGCCATTCCAGCTTAGCTACGTGAATGGAGTCTTCACTGTTTCAAAGCCTACCCTTTGTGATTAGGGTCAGTCAACCTCACTGTTTTGAGTCCAGTTGTATTACAGAAGAAAATGTTTAAAAAGTCAAAGGACAAGCTAATGCACTTCACATTATCCGATTTAACTGGCAAAAAGCCACTAACTCCAGTTATAGACATACTGCCACAGGACCTTGATGAAGCAGGAACATCTGGAGAGCCAAGGCTTAGGTAAGACCTATGTTTCATCATCCATGTCTCTGACTCCTACATATAGCTCCTGCATGCTGAATCTTCTCTTTTTCCGCTATCTCCTCTCATGCTCTTGTATCTTTTAGACGGCAAGGAGAGATAGAGAGAGAGTAACCAGAGCTAAGGGTAGGGGCAAAAAGCCACTAATATCTCCAGTTATAGACTACAACCACAGGTAACAGGAACATTTGGTGCCCAGAAAAGCAAGCCCAATTGTGGCTCAACTAATCAGCACATACAGATTTCCAAGTTTTAAGTTACATAATGGAGGATGTTGATTTTAGACGCTCTGATTTAAGTGGTAATCCAGATGCAATTGTGTATCCCTGTAGCTTACCAGTTAATACAGTGGTTGTATTACAAGTATATGGGAATATGGTGTAACAGCACCTGTTGCTGAGAAACTAATGCAGTGCAATGAATGAGAATAGGAAGTATCAGAAGCTTTAAATAGACCAGTAAAACAACTCAAAATCTCTTATCTTCCTGAAGATAACAAAAACCAAAAGAACTTCGTAAAAAATTAAAAAATAAGAGTCAAAATGATTGCTGCATTACACAAAGAAATGCAGTGCCATAACATTAGCTTTGATGAGCATAAATATGCTGATTCTGCAGAACAATATATAATGTATGAAGAAATGGCTTATTCAAACATCTTTACTAGTCAGTAATAAGCATATAAAGGGGCAAAGCCATAAAAGCCTTAAAAGGACCAGTTATCTAAAAAAGAGAGTTGCTGTTGTCTGCAGTTGTTACAAATTTTAAATGAAAATTAGATTAATTTAAATGTAGTTAATTAAGGGAGAGAGCCCAGGTAGGCGTGGCATAGTTTTGAGTGCATGGGAAGGCTTGGCAGGTTCTTGTTGTCTTTCTGGTGGTTCTACACAGTTCAGTAATGGCAAACCCCTTCTCCGGGGAGCAATTATAGTTCCTAGCAGAGCAGGGATGATTGTTCCCTAGGATGGTCCTGGCCAACTCCCAGAATGAGACAGATTGCGTTCCCAGTGAGGGGGACTGGTGGTGTGGGGACTAGAGCTAGAAAGTGTGCATCAGCTGACCCAGGAAGTGGTGGCAGGGAACGTCACACCAATTTAGTCAAAGGGCAGTTTTTTTGCTAGCTTCACCCCTGCCCTGTTACTAACAACTCTTGTTTCCCTTCCCCTTTACTCTCTACTCTGTTGCTCTGGCCTTCTTGCTGCTTTTGTTGCACCTTGCTCTATCTTGGTTGCTCTTTGCTCTGTTGCTCTATTACTACCATTGCTTAGTGCCGCCCTGTTGCTGTTGTTCACTGCTCTTTATTGCTTGTCGCTCAACTGCTCTGATCCTGTTTGCTGGCTAATGCCATGGGCTTATACTAGTCTTTTGTGCTACTCAACTTACAGGTTAGAATTAAGTTTTATGAAGAGCTAGCAGTAGATATAGGTGGCTAGAGTTATGTACACTGGTCTAAGGAAGGAATGTTACAAAATGCTTGTTACCCCGGGTCAGCTACCAGATGCAGTGAGGTTGGGTTGTGCCCTGACCTTTGCAAATCAGACAGTTGGTATTAAAGTGCCGCCACCTCAGCTCCCTCTGGTGCAGCAGCAGCTTCTATCACCTCTAACTGGGGTGAAGTGATGTCTCTGCAGAAAAAATTCTTAAGGGCCAGTTTGTAGATATGACAGAGCTGCTCCAGGATGCCTGGCATTGGGAGGACACGGCTTTCCCACTGCCCACAAGTAACAGTGATCACCGTGTGGGTGGAGTGTTTTTCCTTGATGGTTGGGGTTATTGTTTCACAATAAACCGAGAAGGCCCATCATATGTTTCAATATCTGAGGACTAGCGTCCAAGCTAGTCACAATTTGAGTCCACGGCCTGGGTTTTGTATGATGCTGCCTTCAGGTGACAGGCAGCTGTTCAGGGGAATGCCACGCTGTAATGAACCTTTACTGGTTGAGCTAGGATTCACTCCAGATGCCCACACTGTTTGACTGACACACATAACACCAGCTGATACCCCATGGCACACGAGGAGTGGCAGCCATAACAAAATTTGGACACACCTCCTCCCACAGGGGGTATACAGAGTATTAGCAAATTGAGGTAATTTAGGATGATCTTCAAAGAGAAGGACTTGAGTCAATACCCACTCGCAATACTTCTCTATGATACCAATAACACAATGAATAATCTTCAAGTATATAATAATTAAATCATCAACACTCAGTCCTTATTAGCCTCCTGAATCACACCTTTGCTTGTATGATTAGTAACAAGCAGAAAAACTAAGCAATCACTTGACTGTAATTTAATTGTATTTAAATTATAGATGAAAGAAGTAGGGCTGATAAATAAAGTTGTGGCAAAAAAGTGGACAGTAGTATGCTTAAAGGACCTTGACATTTTTTAGTGCAGCCTGGGAATAACAACATCTAGTGCCTTAGGAAAGTTACAATATTAGGTTAAAATTTGCCTAGACACCTTTATGCTGTTTTGATAATTTTTGGTCATTTTCGTAGATGGTACTAACAAAAATGAAGCATTTCACCAAGTATTAAACTCATTTCTTTTTACAAAATAGCCAAACAACCAGAAATTTTTGAGGGTACAAAACTAGTGTCTCTAAACAATGTACTTTTATGCCTTGATACAAACAAATTTTTGGAAGATTTTCATGTTGAAAAAAAGAAGAAATATCTTCATGCATGCCTCATCAATAACTAAAACTATAATATTTACATTGAATTATGTATCACTTTTGAACACTTTCAATACTTTGATGCATAGCCAGCTATTGAACATAATAGGTTTCTGGAGTTATCTACTGCTTATCACATGTGGAGTGTGTAAAACTGGCATCACTTAGTAAAGGCATAGTCAGACGGGGCATGACCCTCGCGAAAAACAGAGAGTCAGGACGCACACGGTCATCACTTTTGTTCTGAGCGCAAGATTACTGTGCTGGCAGGAAATGACGATTATTGACGTTACCTAATAAATGAATATCATTATTACTCATGAATAATT
>NW_003547141.1:0-21410 GCF_000090795.2 Amphimedon queenslandica | reverse complement strand
ATGAGCCCCACCCATACTAGCTGCTGCAGCAGCCACACCCCAGAACAAAAGTGATGACCGTGTGCGTCCTGACTCTCTGTTCTTCGCGAGGGTCAGGCCCCGCCTGACTAGTAAAGGCAATTGATGAAATGTATTAATAGTATAATTTGTTCTTTCATATTGATTGGAGCACCAGCTCAGCAAGGTGGTCAACTTCTGCCATCCCCTGTTCAAGTTCCTCTTCAGCCTCTTCCACAACTCCATTCTCCGCGTCAGCTACAGGCTCAACTGCTCCCCCAGCTAAGTCTACTATGGCAGGCTCCACTGATGGTCCAAAACGATTTGATCAGCAAGCAAGACAATGAATTGCAGCCTCTACAGATCCATCGTCATAGGGCAGATAGCCCTTTTTTACTGCGCAGTCCAACAGCTTTCAAGGAAATTGTCAAGACTGTCGTGGTACTAAACAGAAGCACACCATTCCTGGTCTGTTACAGGCGAGATGTTAATATGCTTGGGAGAGTGATTTGCTTCTACACTCACAGTTATTCACTGAGAATACCACATTGGCTCTCGTTAAGTATTCTCGAGTGCCACTCAAGCCGCTACCAAAATGTTAACTGATTTCTGGCAGCAAAATGGTGAAAGAAGAGTGAAGCCTGCAAGCAGCACAAGAGGTACTGGGTATTATGATATTCAATATAAAATGATTTAAAGTGAGCAAAAATGGAGAAGGCTTGGCAATTTAATGTCAGAAGAAGTCAGGATGTTTAGAACTGGTAGTGTCAAGGGAGGCTTGCTTCCTCAACCCCACATCTGTAAAGAGGAAGAATCACCAGAACATTTAAGGGCAAAATATCTAACAAAGTTCTGTGTTGACAGTAACATTGTCAAGGCTGCTCAAAAAGCAATAAATGGCATCATAGATACTACAGACAAAGAACGACAGTCTTCTCCAACAGTCCTTATTTCCAGCAAAATGGACAGTGATTGAGAGACATGGCAAAACTATTACTACTAGAAGTGAAAAGATTGAAACTATTGTTATTATTGTTATCATGGAATCTATTATTAATTTTTTTATTGTTGTGTTGTAAGTTGTAGTAACACAAGATATTTAATCTGAACTATTTTCAATTGCTACAGCCTCGCCCCCGCTCAGCCTCATTGTTTACATTCAGTAGGGCTTTTACTTTTATTATAAGTGCAGATTCGGTGGTCACTTTTGAAGTAGTTAATTATTGTTAAGTGTTCATTTACATATGTAGATTGTGTTTTCCAACTATAAATAGGATTATCTACATCACTGGTATAATCAGGACTCTTTTTTGGTTATACTGTTATACTGTTGGAGCCTTAGCTCTGTCTCAGTCCCTGAGAGCTTCTATCTACTACTCATTATTTCCCAATTGTCTTAGCTACAGTTCTCAGATCTGGCGACCCATACTTTGTTAATGACATCTTTCGACTGCAGAATGTCTAAAGAAAAGCAACAAATTGGATATTGACTGATTACTCTATATGGATTACAAATCTAGGTTATAACCCATATTTGTAGATTTGTAATCCATAGAGCAGTCATTCAATATCCATTTTTTGCTTTTCTTTGGACATTTGTCAGTACAGATCCTACCTCTAATAATGTCCCTAGTGGATTTAATAAAATGGAGGGTGCTTGAGAGGAAGCTCTATCAGTTATTCTTAATGAGAAATGGCTTACTGATTATGTGAGGAATAGGATGATTTAGTTTATTTTATGATGTGCCTTTAATGTGGCCCCAGGCCAGGTATATATGGCAAATATACTACCTGGCAGTGTCTTTGATGCTACAGTGAATGGACGGATTTGGTGCTGATTGGGATTAAAACACCTGGACGAAGCGACTCATATGTGGTTTAAAATCCATGGACATACCAAATTGTGGCATCTTTAATACAACAACAATGTCAAAAGAGTTCAAAACTTCTCTTATGAATATTTTTTCGTTGCCTTCTAGCTGCAGTTTTTGTTTTCTGTTCCATGGCTCACCAGACATTCTAGTTAAAAAAAGAGGGTATTAATGAGCTTGGAGACAGCACCAGTTGACATTGACAGTGAAGATGACTCATTGATTGAAAACACTTTTCAACGACCACCAATGAAAAGTGAATCTTCAGGTATACCTGAGAAAACAGGTCAACTAATTGCTTCATTGCACACAGTGTTGAGAACTATTATTTGGTATTCTTTTTTGTGAGATACATTGCGCATGCGCAGTGTGTCATTGATAATACAGTAACAACACAAGTTCTTCTCTTAAGAAAGCCATTATTGAAGGAGCGGCGGTACAGCCAGCAACCACAAAAGGGAGCGCGTCAGACGTATACAGTCCTCTATTTAGATTGGTGTACCAAAGCCATGTATTGAGGGAAGAAAAGAGTGAGTTGATATTATTATTCTTTTATAGTATGATAATGTAACAAGAAGGGAAATCCTTGGTGATATGGAGATAGATTCAGATGGAAAGGTGGTGGATAGCAATAATAGGCAACATGTTTGGCTGACAAACATCATTCATGAAAGTCTTCCTCTAATAATACAGGTGGCAGAAGTCATTCCAAAGATACAGCTACCATTCAAGACGACTGAACTGAAAAAGTATTTAAAATCACATGTTTGAATGATGACTATCCATGCATTTCTAGGCTCTTCAATATTATGAAGGTGATTTTTCAGCACAACTATTATGCAGCAATGTTACTGATATCTGGCACAGCCATGGCGCTGCACTACAATTCACTACCTTGCCTCATGATAGTGGCACATGGTCCCCCTCAAACAGGAAAAATGACTGCAATGAAAATTGGATTGGCGATGATAGGTATTGAAATGTGACATAAAATCATTTCTTTGAAAATATTGTAGGATTAGGAAAAGAGAGTCACTATGAGACTTGCACAAAGTCTTTCATGTGTGAGAAAGTTACATCTTCCCTGCATTTGAATGATTTTTAAATTGAAGTAAATATAAGCCCAAGAGAAGTTGCTTTACCACCCTACTGTACCTCCAAACCTCTTCAACAATATGAAAAATCGGTTTAACCATAGATACTACAAACACACATGGATATGAAACAGGAAGTGCAATATACTGGAATTTATATGGGTGATGTCACTATTGCTGTGCCTATGCGTGTGTCGCTTGTCAAGTAGCTGAAGTAGACTTTCATCCAGTAAAATATCTCTCAGATTTACTGTACTGTCCTTTCTTCTCAAGAAATTTGAAGGTAGCCATGTAAGAAAACCACAGAAGTCATTTTAAGTTTTAAAATGGGAATATAATTGCCCTACATACTAAAAATATGCCTAAATTAATAAATTTTAACACTTTGAAGACTTTTCAGAAGGCTCTATAGGTAACTAAGCTCTGTAATTTTGGCTTTAGTTAGATCATGGAAGGCTACAATGACTGTAGCTTTCTGATGTTCAAATTTCCAAACAGAAGTAAAGTTATGCTATTTTGAAGGCATTTTTATATGACTTCACTTTGAACACTTTTTCCAGAAAACTATAGTGAATTTTCCCAAATAGGATTTTATACTGAATCTTGAATGTGTTGTGCATTGATTAGAACTAGTCTTGAAGTTATAGCTGCCTGCTATAATTTATTATAATTTATTAATTATTAGAATAATTTGTTACATTTTCAGATAACTGGCATGCCAAAAAAGTATAGCAAGAAAAGGATAGGGCCAAAGCGAAAGCGACACTCTATAAATTCTTCCGAGGTGAGTAAAAAAATTTTATTTTAAGTAAAATACCATTACTCTTATAGCCTATAGCACTTGATGACCTGTTTAAAGTATCAGCGACATCCTTTGTTTCATGCCACAGTGATTGGTATGTATATCATGATGATTCTGAAAAGTTGATTGTCTTCAAAATTGGCTTCGATAAAGTTGCTGGGTCCATATACATTTCTCAATTATTGATTATATATCATGACTTATCATGGAAAGCTCTTGTTCATCATTCTCCTGTTTCTCCTTCACTTTGTCACTTTACTCACATTCCTAGTGTTTTGACAGCTGACGCTTTTCTTCAACTCCTCAATGTCCTGAATAGCAGAATTAAATGCTGTGGTAATACAGATAGTGGAATGGTTAAGTTATGTCAATCTAGAAAGGGTCAATTTTTATCAGTCAAGAAAGATGTTGTATCACAATTGGATACCAATGATGATGATTCGCTAACAGTATGCCATGTATTATGTGAACTGTTAGTGGAAAAGGACAGTAAATTTGGTAGATGTGCTGCTTCCTCCCAATACAGACCTCGCTTGAGGAGCATTGTAAATAAATCAACATTCAAATCAGTTACCACACTGAAAAAGACCAATGACTGATATGTAAGAACACCTCAACGGTCACAGGTATTAAAACGACTTCGTAAGAATATTAAAAGGAAGCATTCAGAGAACTTTCGCCTAAAGAAGAAATTAAAGGAGTCAATAAATACAGATGGAGTTTCCACAGATGAATTACTGCAAGAGGATCTAGAGGAGTTCATTGAAAAGCATCAGAAGGAAGTGAAATCCAATCAAAGTGATTTTTGTAAGATGTTTTGGCAACAGCAGGTGAGTAAGTAGTCTACAATAAATTGTGATACCCACATAAAGTTTACAAAATTTGTTTTCCTCATTAATTTTACAGAAAGCAGCACTGAAAGTGAATGGGAGGCAGGGTATGAGATGTCACCCACTTTTTTATGCTGGTGTATTAGTATTATGCTCAACTCTCCAAAGACATACAGTATCATTCGAAATTCAAGCTTCATTACATTACCATCACAAAGGACTCTGAAGGACTACACTCATTGGTTTCAACCTAAGTGTGGGTTTCAGAAACAGGCATTCACCCAGTTATTTGAAGAAAAGTGAAGGAAATGAATCAAGCTCAACGGTACAATACATTAATTATACAGTTGTTTAAATGATCATTTGTTTTTAGACAGATTGTATTGTCATTTGATGAGATGAAGATCAAGGAGGGGCTGACTTTTGATTGTGAAACAGGAAATGTAATTGGTTACGTAGACACATACTTGGAGTTTGTATTCATGGAGTATTTACAAAAATGGAATATCCTTTAGCTCAATTTGCAACAAGTAATTATTATACATGTAATTGTGTTGCAACTTACCACATAATTATTCACAACAATTAATTTATTACCTTTAGTATCAGGTCAAGATCTTTATGACATAGTGTGGACTGCCATTCGACAACTCAGATCTATTGGGTTATATGTTACAGTCATTGTCTGTGATGGGGTCAGCACCAACAGAAATTTTTTAAGCTGCACAGATCTGACAATTGTATGAAAGATGGGGTAACATATAGAGTTTGTGATATATATGATCCTTCACGGTAATGTGTCCTTATTATTGATGCATCATTGATAATTTTATTCCTATTACATTCCCACAGATACATTTGGTTCATGTCTGATGTTTGCCATCTCATGAAAACAACAAGAAATTGTTGGGAGAATTCATCGAAGGAGGGTACAAGACATTTGGAGGTAACAATCATTATTATTAGAATTAAATTTTCATTTTTTCCATTTAGATTAATTGAAAGCATATTTTATGGAGCCACCTCATTGATGTTTATGAAAAAACTAGAGGAAACTGGGTTGTACATAGGTAAAAAGTTAACTCTTGAACATGTAAAACTGAGTTCATATTCAAGAATGAATGTGCATCTAGCAGCTCAAGTGAGACAAACATTAATAGTCATTGTAAATGTTATTTTGAAATAGGTTTTGAGTAAATCTGTGGCTGACACATTTAAGACTTTAAGAGAGCTACAGGGGAATGAAAGCTCAATTTTCAAAGATACTACTGAAACTGAGCGGTTCTGTAGATATTTTAACAAGTTCTTTGATTGCTTAAACACCAGGAGCCTATATGAAGCTAAGCACAAGAGAAATGATGATATGCGAGCTTATCTAAACATAAATGATGACACATTAAAAGTATTATAACAGAATCATTAAATTTTGTGATTATTATTGTTTGATTATTTAGTGGCTACAAGAGGACGTTCTGTCATATTTAAAGGAATGGAGCACTTCTGCTATGAAGTATGCAACTAAAGAAGACAGAAGTAAAGCCATGTTATCTCTTCAAACATTGCAAGGAATTAAAATCACTGGTATAACAATGGAAATAATAATAATTATTGTTATTGTCATTTGCATTAATCTAGTGTACTCTTTTTTGGAAGTAATTCCCTATCTTCTGTCATTGGAGGGAGCAAATTTCGTTTTGAGTGAGCGCTTCAACCAAGACAATGTCGAAATTTTTTTGGACAGCAGCGAGCTCAGTGTGGCAGAGGGGATAACCCTACTTTTATCCAGTCATTATATAACACTCAATCAATTAGAGCCAGTCGGAGCCTGTCTTTTGGAACATCTTCAAATATAACTAGGAAAAGATTATTCCAGTGTACAGAGGATTTGAGCCAACTGTTGCGTAAAAGGAAGATTCATGAATGAAATACATACTTATTAAGTGAAAATGTCACAGATTTCTAATGAATAATATAATGTATGCCTGTGTATTCTAAAGTAACTTTGCAATGATTTTAAATGTGCTTTTGTGGTGTTTCATTTTTTTGTTTGAGTTCCTTGCATAAACTTCTTTTCTTCCTTGTTGTTGTTGTTTTTTTTCTTTTTATACTTCTCCATTTCTATTTTAGCTATAAAATGTCCTCTTACTTTGGTCCATTCCTTTATGATGCTAAAAAGAACAGTAGTTTCTTCATTTTCACTGTCAAGGATGCACTGCTCCCATACTCTAAGAATGTCAGGACACTCTATTCCAGCTTTATAGAGTTCATCTATGCATGCAGCGTCTTCTTTATTCATTGAAGTTAAGTGTTGATACACAAACTGCTCTATTTCTATAAATAATTCAAATGCTAAGTCTGTAATGATTTTCAAACCACCTCTGTTAGTATTTGAGAGCCAAACTGTACTGGAGTCACCATCGGCTTCATTGTTCTCTGATATTAATAATCCATCCAGGATTTAGAACTTTTTGATATCAAATCTGTTTTCTTCCAATAGCTTTCTTATTACAGCACCAGCAGCATATCATAACCCATTTTGTTCAACTTGAGAGAGAATCCTTACTTTCCGAGTGTCTGCATGTGACTGTGGCTCAGGTAACTTGGCTAAAATGATGTGATCAACTATGCACTGCCACAAGATAAAGTCTTTCAGGACAGGTTCTGGCAGTAGTAATTTGGATGACTCCAACTCAAGTAGAGAGGGCATATCATAGGCACGAAATTTATGGAGGTTTTGATGAAATTTAGCCAGTTTGCTAGGTACTAAGGGTTGGTTGATTTGACTTTCAATCTTAGATAATATGACTTCAAATTTTTCCTTTAATGGAATCAAAGTTGATATATTGGACAGTACAGATAGATTTGATGGAGTTTCTAGCTGAAATTCGTCAAGTTTTGCAATTGCTTCTAGCACTGATGTTGGATCCATACCTCCATGTGCAATAATCATTTGTTATGGGCGGGGTCCGAGGACAAATACGTCATCAGTCATCACATCCGGGACACTCGCATGGTTACTTCCTGTTTCATATCCATGTGTGTTTGTAGTATCTATGGTTTAACAAAGTAACAAACTACACCTTTCTGAATCAAAACACAGTAAAAATAACCAGCTCATTGTAATAACTAATAACAAAGTAACAAAATAACCACTGATAAGATGGTTAGGTTATTTGAACACGAACCAGAATATGCATCTGCAAATTTGAGATTAAATCAAGTTATTCCTTTTAAATGTTGTATTATTTGTTGTGATTAATTATTTGTAGATTCTTAGTAGCTCTTGACTTTTGGCAGCAGTTTTACGCACCATTATAATTAATTTATTGGAGACAAAATAATTGGTTGATATTCTTCCTTTTTACATGTTGGACAAGATCCATTACAATCCATTACATTAGGCCTAGATGCACCAAGAAATTGAATCAATTATATCGAATATATATCAATAGTTATGTGATCAGCTGAATGCAGGTCACTATGGCCAAACTCAAAACAATGAGGGCTACCCCCAGGAGAGCAATCAGAAATGAGGTTAGTTTTAAAAGACGTTTGCAATGAATTAGTTTTCAATTCCAGTCTCATTTGATGTCCTTTTGGAGCTGTATCATAATTTTTTTGTCACTACATCCTGTTAGCATGACATTCTTAGATATTGACTGTTGCAATATTCCACTGCTGGACGCTGATTATGTCAAGAACCAGACAAGGAGGAACACTCAAGCCCTCAGAAAAATGAGCCAATTGTAAGTTAAAAACAATGGTTGGGAATCGGATCCAGAATAGCAAATGTTCTTATAAATTTTTATAATGTTTCTGACTCATTCAGGATTTTATTAAGGATTTAATAAGTATAACTATTTTGTTTCTTTGAAATGTATTATTTTTTCAGGATTGCATTTCAGGCTCAGGGCAACTTGCAATGACAAACACTAATAATATGATTAAGTTATTTTAGGTACCATTTTAATTTATTGGAGACAAATGTTTCTACTGGTAATTAGCCGTACTTCTGTGCCATATTTTTAACACCAATAATTATTCTTACTGACTGTATTCCTCATAATACCTTAGTGCCATAATCCCCACAGTATTGGCATTTGAATGAATGTCAAAGACATTCTTTAACTTCATGATACTTATCTACACTTTTACACTTAGTAAATTTTAGGATGTTAGGTTTGAATTTATGAAATTTTCCTTCATAAGATGCAAGTAATACAAAGGAATCATCTATACAATGAATGATGCATCACTCTAGCTGACATGTGATGAACACATGCACAGGTATAAAAATGAACTGCTTTACTTCCAACATAGACTAGTATAATAGTGAAATGGATACTTATGATGCAAACGAACTCAAATGTGTCACTTTACGCTCTCTAAAATTAGTAATGCTGAATTTGTTTGAAGAACGTGGAACTAGAGAGATTGGAAGTAAGGTTTTCCCTGCATTTAAATGATTTTAAAAATAACTGAAGTAAATATAAGACCAAGAGAAGTTGCTTTAACAACATATTGTTCCTCCAACTCTCTTCCCCAATGTGAGGAATCTGTTTAACAAAGTAACAACTTCCTCCTTTTTTTAATCATAATCATCAGATTATAGTAAAGATAACCAGCTCATTTTAATAAGTAATAACTCTTTATTTTTATTCCGTCAGGAACTTATTAAAGTCTTTTATTGTTTTTGTCATGTTTTACTTATAGGAATTAAGGTCTATGAACAATAATTATTATGATGCTTGACTTTCTTGTATTTCTAGATATGAAAATCCCTATCATCAACCCAGCCAGTCTTCCTTGTCGTTGTTGGGTACTGTACCCATGCATGACAAGGACTCATTATCTTGATTGTTGTGTTTTAGAAATTGTCACCAATAATCCAATGTATTACAATACGTTATCTTTTACAATATTGAATGGTGCCTTCCAATAAAGTCAAACTTACTGGAAGGTAGAGGAGAGAGTTAACTGCCGGAGAGCAAGGGAATACAAGTAAAATATTATGTTAATAGGCTGGTAGCTCTTTCTGATGCTACTGGAGCTCAATCCAATTGCAACAATGAGAGACGACAAGCTGCACTACATCATTTGTAAGGTAGCTTTTTGAGAAGGGGATTTGCTGTAAGCATTCTGGACATTGAATGGCATTTTATGGCAAAAGACCAATGCCATGAAATGTTGATCAATGCCTAGTATACATGTACTGGCCCAATGTATTTTTTACTCCATGCAAGTGTGAAATATTTAGTGTCTGTTGTAAGGTAATTCCCCAGCAAGTGAACTTTCTGGTGGATTATTCTTTTCAACTACCAGGTAGCAGCATTAAAGAATGTCCTGTGAAAGTTACAGACTATAGTCCTTTTAAAGCACCAAAAAATTATTGCCAAATGCCGATCCAGGAAAACAATCTTGCTTTCCTCTTTAGAAGAGTTTAAATCACTCCCTAAGGAGATGGTGCCTTGACAACAACTGGAGATGCCTTCATTACAACATTCTTTGTGCTATTATTCAGTCACAGAGTCAAACATAACCAGTTTGACAGTCATTAGGTACATGTAACTGCTGCTACTCTCTCTCACACACACACACACTTGTAGACTGCTTATAAAGTTAGGTCAGTCGTTCCACTTCATTCAGTTGCAGCCAAAGCAGTGTGACATGCATGGAGCTACAACACACCATTCTGCACCAGTTCCACTATCTTCCTCCTGATAATGTCTGAAAGAGGAAAACTGCTGAAAAACACTCATCCAAGCTGGTTAACTCCTCCTTAACCTGCAGAGCCTTTTGACATTTTAAAGCTCAATGAATGGTATTAAGGTAGGAAAAAACTGAAGGAAGTAGAGTAATAGTACCCAAAAACCGTTGTGCATGCAAAAACAGAAGAGTACCACAAAATGGATTTTATATTTTTATTTTCCTTCCATTGAAGGAGAGAATATAGTGAAATCGATACATAAATTAATGTTTATACTGTATAATTAAGCTGATAAACATTATTATTGAAGGTTAATTTTGATACGAGCTATAAAAATAGTCCTTGACTCTTGAGAGAAAGGAAATTATGAATATCATTAAAATAAGAAATAAAAACTGACTGAGTTATGGACATCAACTCCATTTGTATGGGCATAAGAATTGACAACAGGAGAATGACATTCAGGCTTGTTGGGCTTATTCTGAACGATTGGGTTATTCTTTTCTGCCTATGGTGAAGCTTCTTTATGCAACTATCTTTTCTTCTTTCATTATTACATATATCCCAATTCACATCATGGCTACTCAAACTGCTCAGAGCTTGGGATATACCAAGGCTTCCTCTGTTAAGTGCCAAAACCACCATGGGCGAATATTTCTTTTGGGCCCACTTTCCACTTAGATTTTTTGGCTAAACTAGACAAAGGGATGGCCTACTAGTGGATTTAATAAAATGGAGGGTGCTCAAGAGGAAGCTCTATCAGTTATTCTTAATGGGAAATGGCTTACTGATTATGTGAGGAATAGGATAATTTAGTTTATTTTATGATGTACCTTTGATGTGGCCCCAGGCCAAGTATATATGGCAAATACACTACCTGGTGGCGTCTTTAATGCTACAGTACGTAGAGCACATGTAGCTATGTATTGAGGGAAGGAAAGAATGATTTGATATTATTATTATTATATTCATTTTATAATATAATAATGTAACAAAGATGGGAAGTCCTTGGCAATATGGAGAGAGATTCAGATAGAAAGGTGGTGGATAATAATAGGCAACATGTTTGGGTGACAAACATCATTCATGAAAGTCTTCCTCTAACAATACGGGTGTCAGAAGTCATTCCAAAGATACAACTACCATTCAAGACGACTGAACTGAAAAAGTATTTAAAATCACATGTTTGAAGGACGACTATCCATGTATTTCTAGGATCTTTAATATTATGAAGGTGATTTTTCAGCACAACTATTATGCAACAATGTTATTGATACCTGGTACTGCCATGGTGCTGCACTACCATTCACTACCTTGCCCCATGATAGTGGCACATGGTCCCCCTCAAACAGGAAAAACAACTGCCATGAAAATTGGATTGGCGATGATAGGTATTGAAGTGTGACATAAAATCATTTCTTTGAAAATATTGTAGGATTAGGAAAAGAGAGTCACTACGAGAATTGCACAAAGTCTTTTATGTGTGAGAAAGTAACATCTTCCCTGCATTTGAATGATTTTGAAATTGAAGTAAATATAAGCCACAGAGAATTTGCTTTACCAACCTATTGTACCTCCAAACCTCTTCCCCCAATGTGAGAAATTGCTTTAACAAAGTAACAAAATCCACATTTTTGAATCAAATTAAAGTAAAGATAACCAGCTCGTTGTAATGACTAATAGCAAAGTAACAAATAGCCACTAATCAGATGATTAGGTTATTTGAACATAAACTAGAATATGAATCTGCAAAGTTGACATTAAATCAAGTAATTCCTTTCAAATGTTGTATAATTTATTGTGATCAATTATTTGTAGATCCTTAGTAGCTCTGCAATTTGTCAGCAGTTTTACGTACCACATTATAATTAATTAATTCGAGACAAAATAATTGGTTGATATTCTTCCTTTTTACATGTTGGACAAGATCCATACATTACATTACATTAGGCCTACATGCACCAAGAAATTAAATAAATTATATCAAATACATATCAATAGTTTGGTGTTCAGCTGAATGCAGGTCACTATGACCAAGCTCAAGACACTGAGGGCTACTCCTAAGAGAGAACTAAGAAATAAGCTTAGTTTTAAAGACATTTTTAAGAATTATTTTTTCAATTCTAGTTTCATTTGATGCAATTTTGAATTTCTTTCAAAATTTTTTTCATCATACATCCTGTTAGGATGATGTTCTTAAATTTTGACTGTCCAGATATTCCACTGCTGTACACTGATCGTGTCAAAAACCAGCCAAGGAGGAATCCTCAAGCACTCAGAAAAATGACCCAATTGTAAGCTAAAAATAATCAATGGTTTGGAATTAGATTCAGAATAGCAAATGTTTGTGTAAATTTTTAAGTTTCAGATTCATTCAGGACTTTATTAAGGATTTTGTAGGAATAATTATTTGTTTCTTTTAAATGTATTTTTTTCAGGATTTCATTTCTGCCCTCAGGATCTGGGCCACTTGCAATGAAAACCACTGATAACATGACAAAGTCATTTTAGGTACTATTTTGATTTATTGGGGACAAATGTAGCTGTAGTTGTACTTCTGTGTCATATTTTAAACACCAATAATTATTCTGACTGCCTGCATTCCTCATAATACCTTAGTGCCTTATTCCCCACAGTACTGGCATTTAAATAAATCTCAAAGACATTCCTTATTTTCATGAAACTGATCCACATTTCTACACTCAGTAAAGTTTAGGAAGTTTTGGCTTCAGTAGAACACAATAATGTAACTGAACTGAAGGTACTTCAGGGGAATGGGTCACCCATCAACAGGGGGCTGAATTAATAAATGTTAACTAGTGAGTACGTAAAAATTGTCAATATCAGGCTATAGAGAGTCAACTGAAGGAGAATCATTTCTTCTGATGAAGAGGTTGAGCAGCAAACAGTAAGAAGTTATTTATTAAATTTTTTATGTATTATGCTTTGATAAAGCATATTTTTAGCTGTGTTTTGCAGAACAAGTCCAGTTGCTTTTCCTGGATGATGATGTGATACTAATGAGCCAAGTCTCATTTTACTTTGATGTGATGCAGATTAGGATACAATATAAGCTGGATTTGCATACATTCATTGAGGAAGACATTAGATTTGCAAATGCTGTAAAGGGTCAATTGAAAAGGCAGTTGGGTATCAAATCTACTTAAAGACCAAGCCTTTTCCTACCAAACAGCAAGTATGCCAATACATTTGCAATAATGGCCCAATGGTCCACCTCTTAAAGAAGCCTCGAGTCTACACTATTGCGTGCCCTTCAGGGCTACTGCTTGAGGCTCTTGAGGCCTACAGGCAAAAGGTTCCTTTGCATACAGTACAACAACTTGCTAATATAGAGGTACATGATCCTAACTTGCAAGTAAGGGTGGACATTGGAATTAATGCTACTTGCACTGGAATTACAACCTCTGGTAAGACTTATCCAATGCTCAGGTAAGCACATGGTCAAATTAAAGCAAAGATGAGTTGTTTCACCTTAATACAGTAGAGATAGTGATGTCATTAAGACTGTCCACTCTAACAAGGAACATAGCTTAAATCACCTTGATATTAACCCTTTAACCTTGATATTACAACAAAATGAAATGAATTAAGATTGGTAATGACACCTTTTAAATGTGCTCCTGTCTGCAGGCATTTTTATGAATACTAAGATGATTGGAATACTGATAATCCAGTGTTGATAAAGAAAGCTATCAATCAGATTAAATGTTTAAGTTGAAACCATTTTTCATTCTTTAAAACAGAATACTCAATTAAGAAGATTTAAAATATAGTGAGTTTGCAAAAATTGTCAAAGTCAGGATACACTCCTTAGGTGAGCAAGAGCTTCAAGGCACTGTCCACCAACCCAGAATGATAATCAACAAGTTAATGTAGAGAGGAGTCGTGTCTCCTTAACACTGTAAGAGTCTTTAATTTTATAATTTTATTTTCAAATTGACCAGTTCATGGAGTGTCTTGCAGTATTTAATGTTTAGGAACTAATGAGAGGTTATCCTGAGCAACTAGTTTCAAGGGCTGTTTGTTTACTCACAAGACAGTTGAGATATTGATGTCATGAAGTCTGTCCACTCTAATGAGGAAGATACCTTGAATCACACATTAAAGGCAAAACTG
The DNA here is from genome assembly GCF_000090795.2 of Amphimedon queenslandica. NCBI lineage: Eukaryota > Metazoa > Porifera > Demospongiae > Haplosclerida > Niphatidae > Amphimedon > Amphimedon queenslandica. Next base: position 6,972 of record NW_003547141.1, on the reverse strand, counting down.
AAGACGTTTAAACGAATGTTACGGGAGCTGTACAAGTGTCGATGTCATTTTTAAATCAAATATATTCTTATAAGGTAAATCATCATAAAATAGGAGGATGATAAACTTGTACATACAGTTAGTTTAATAATGAAAATAATAATTTCATTAGTAATAATAATAACAATTTTTAATGAGTAATAATAATGATGCAATAATGTTACTTTATATGTCTAGTTACTTGCTTGCTGTGTTTTTTGGCACTTGTCTTAGTTAGACTCTTTTTATATTAATAATAATGCTTAATAATAATTTGCGTTGTTGTGGCAATTTGTGATCTTTTATACAGTCCATGACGTGTGCACTACTTTCCTGACAAAATATTTACACCAACCAAGACAATCCAGTGTTCCTAGACTCTCCAACTCCTACTACAGTAAGTTACATGCAATATCAAATCTTAACATCTCTTTTCAGCTGAATATGAAAATCTATCCTATTATGACAAATGGTACAATTTTGTGACAAATAGGTTTCATAATAAAAGGGTTTTGTTGCTATATGATATAAGCAAATGATATGAATATAGACATAAAGATTTTCAAGTTATTCAATCACTATAGCTGTGTGATCGCACTGACTTCTCGAGAGTCTAAATTGTCACTAATGCAGATGTAATTGACAGTCTCAGAAGTTACTATGATTTGCAAAAGATTACAATTACATATCAATTGCAAGCCTCTCAAAGGAGATTCCTTCTTTCATTCTCAAGTATGTGGCTTGACCTGCCAATGCTCTTTAGAAGCACAATAAAAGATGCTACCAAATGCAGATGTGGTACTTAAAAACCCAATGAACCTTAAGCCGAAATGACAGAGCAGTTATTATGCTAAGTAAATACTATAATAAAAAATACAAATTTAATGGAAAAGTTGCTATCAAATCTAGCTGTAGTAACTGATAAAGCCTGATTACTATATGGCTGACTGTGAGAATCCTGAATCGCTAAAAGCTCTGAAGCGTGCACAGCTACAACATCTTTGCAAGAAATATAAAATAAGAGCTAACATGAAAATGAAGATCATTGAAATTATTTTTATTGAAATTTGTGTTGCTTTTAGGAATAAGATGATAGATAATAAACTGATTATTACTCCAGTTTCAAAGCAACCAAAAATTAATAATTATTCAACCTGGTCATCCTCCTCTTTCTTTGATTCTAGAGTCCAAGGCTCAACCTGCCAAAGATGCTGCCAAATGCATTTGTGGTAACTGATAAAGCTGGAAGAACCCTGAGCAACAATGACAGGGTAGTCCATATGCTAAATTCTGTGATAAAAAGATGGACTAAAATAAATGGAGAGACTGAGGTCATAAAAAATTTCTTGAACATATACATGTACATGATAACTAAAGAAGGAAAAGTGAATAAAATCTAGGACGCCTGATTTTAAAATAAATGGTAACAACACTTTTCAGCTGTTTAAATTTTTCAATGACAAGGAACACTTCTCAATTACTGCAATATAAACGTTGTAAATATAGTTCAAAAGTAGTGTTGAGCGGTATTTCGGTATTGCATTTACACCGCGGTATGTTAAGTAAATACCGCAATAATTCTAAATTTTCTAATTAACCGATTACAATTTTTCAATTTTTCATAAAGCACATGGTGCTAAAATTAAAAATGGCTGAAGCAGTAATGGAAACAAGCCATTAGGTACAGACCGTTGCCATCTTGGATAACTCCGTCTTAGTCCGTTTTAGCTAACTATGCCTACTACTCCACCCAAAAATTAATGATGTTAACACGTGTGCTGTAATGCTGTCACTGCAGTCTTTCTCCCTTCGTTTCTCACCATTTCTCTCGTCGTTTCTCACCTTTTACTGTGTTTTTCTTTTCACTTGGTACCTCTCTTGTCACTTGTGCTGTATGGCTACGCCTTCTCCTTCAATTTTTTGTTCTTTTGATGATTGTGACAAATCGTTCTTCACTCGTAGTGGGCTATCAAGGCATATCAAAAAGAAGCACCCCGAGAAAGAAGTCACAAGTAGACATCTTGAGTGTCATTTGTGCAAAATTCAGTAAGTTAAGAACATTATTTTCTATTATTGTTATTATTATTTATTTAATATTAATATTAATTATTATTGATAATATTTATTGTTGTTATTATTATTATTATCATTATCATTATTATCATTATTGTTATTATCGTTATTAATATTATTAACAATATTATTAAAGTAGAACTCTCATTACTATTGTCATTATTATGCAGATTAATATTAGTATTATCTATATACATATATATATATATATATATCATTTTTATTAAAAATAGGCTGACGACAATGAAGGACGTAATACTGCATCTTAGAAATGATCACAAACTAGATGTTCAAATTACTACCCACAATTTTGCTAGCAAACATGAGTTCTTATATTGGAAATTGGACGAACAAGAAAAAAACTAGCTCTTCCTACGTACAACACTCTTCTAATCGAAAGTATGGTACAATATTGTATCAGTATCTTTACTGTAATCGATCGGGCAAGATTCGTTTAAGAGGAGAGGGCAAGAAGCACTTGAAGACTCAAGGCTCATCAAAAATTGATGCACCTTGTATAGCTAATATGAAGGTAATGACAGATACGGTAACTGGCTCTGTTACAGTTGAATATTGCTCTACACACACTGGCCACTTGCTAGAGTTAGCACATTTACCAATTTCTTCAGAATTAAGGCTTAATATTGCTGCAAAGCTACATGATGGTGTCCCAGTTGATGTTATACTTGATAGCATCAGTGATAGTATGCCTAATGGAAGTATTACTAGAAAACAATTACTGTCACGACAAGATACCGTAGGTCGGGATATATTCGCGGCTGGCGGCTGCTTATTTTCACGATAATAAAAACTAGTGGTGGGCGATATATCGATACAGTATCGATACCATTCGATATTTCTATGTATCGATACGGTATCGAATCGAAAACCATGAGATTGCAAAAACGATTCGATATACCACGCCCATTTATTAATAGTTACCACTAATTAACTTAATAGTTATTACAAATATATTAATAATAACAATTAATAATCATTGGAGCAGCTGTAAATCCTGCAATAGCTTTATCAGGTCACTGAGGTCAGCTGCATTGCCAAGTTTGAATTCTGGTGGGAGACTGGGAGTCTGGTAGAAGGTGCCTGTTTAAGTTTGTCTAGTAGTTCTACTGATCTATGATGGCTTCTAGTTCTTCTGTTGGTGTAGAGTCTACTATCTCTAATGATAGTTGCCCATAAGGAACAGCAAATAGATCAGCAAAACGAAGCATTTTATGGACACACTTTACAAAACTAGATGCTCTCAGTGCCCGTTGCGATCTGTGTGACTGTAAAATAATGACATCTAAAAATACTTCAAACATGATGAAGGTATTTATATAATATATAATAATAGTAATAGTACATTCAGCACTTACTATGATATAGCACTTGGAGAGGTACCACAAAACGGAACATGAAGATGTAGTACAATACCAGCAACAGCAGAAAGCCAGAAAGCAGCAAACACAAACTGCAGCACAGCAACAGCCAACACTACATGAAGTCATCAATAAAACTCAAACCTACAGTAGTAAGTATAGCAATCTTAATGCTCACTTCTATATTCAATTATTATGGTAGAAACCTCACGTCATCGTATGATCCTGGATGACGCACTGGTAAATATGATCGTCACTGATTTGCAACCAGCATCCATTGTGGAGGATGACGGCTTCCTGAAGTTTTTGAAGGTGCTTGACCCTAAGTATATCCCTCCAAGTAGGCGCACCATCATGAGGGACCGCTTGCCCCGCCTCTATGCTAAAAAGGAACAGGAAGTAAGGGGTATACTAGACCAAAGCAAGTGGTGTACTATCACAACAGACCTTTGGACGTCTCGTGCACCATGGGGTACATGATGGTCACCTGCCACTTGGTTGATGAGGGTTGGCAAATGCGATCCTTTGTCTTGGAAACCAGTCACATAGATGAGGCACACACAATCGTAAATTTGGCTGCAGCTCTCAGAGTGGTTACTGAGAAGTGGAATATCACCAAAAAAGTGCACTGTGCCATTACTGATGCTGCTTCAAACATTACTGGAGCCATTCGCTCAAACAGGTGGAATAGCCTAGTCTGCTTCGCCCACAGGCTCAACCTTGTCGTCACTTGTGCCATTAATGATGTTGAAGAGCTGCAAGCCATTGTGGATGGTAAAAAGAGAATTGTCACCTATTTTCATAAGAGTTCAAAGGCCACAGACAAGTTAACCGCAATCCAGGACAGGCTCGGTTTACCTAATCACCGGTTAATCCAACATGTCGACACACGGTGGAATTCTGTCTTTTATATGATGGAGCGGTACTTACTACAACAAGAAGCTGTTCGGACCACCTTGTGTATGCTCGATAAAGCCAGCCTAGTCTTGCCAGTTGAGCAGAACTGCTCTATTGAAGCAGTTCTTGAGATCCTCAAACCTTTTGAGGCTGTCACAACGGAAGTATCAGCGGAGAAGTACGTGTCGGCATCCAAGGTCATCCCTCTTGCTCGGGGCCTTCAGAAGCTAGTAGCAACCCACCAGTTATCCACCACTGATACCATTGCTCAATTACTAGCTGAGAAACTAATAGCACAAATGTCCAATAGGTTTGTAGGATTGGAAGATAAATCTGTTTTAGCTGTTGCTACACTACTCGATCCTCGCTTCAAAAAGGTTCCTTTTTCAAGAAATCATACTTCTTGCTTCGAGAGAATGAAAAGGCTGATGATAGACGATGCAACGTCGCTGGTGGAATCAACAGCTCCGGTGGAAGAGGAGACTCCACAGCAGTCAACATCCGCATCAACACCCGCAACATCCAACCCTGTTTGGGACATGTTTGACGAAGAAGCAGAGAGCTCCACTTCTATGAGAACTACAGAAATATCAATCAACACTGAAATCGATCAATATTTTAAACAACCAGTGATCAGTAGGCAATCCAATCCACTGGAGTGGTGGCATAGCAACATGCACGTCTACCCAGCACTACACAAAGTAGCCAAAGTGTACCTTTCAACGGTAGCCACCTCAGTACCTTCAGAAAGGCTTTTTAGCAAAGCTGGGGAGTTGATATCGAGCAAAAGAAGTCGTCTGAAGGAAGAGAACGTTAATGCTTTCCTCTTTCTTAACAATAACAACAGCTAACTGACTCATGCATCATCCATTCCAAAAACGATTAAAACATTATGAATGGTTATTAATAATCATTAATTAAAGGGGCGTGGTTTTAATATTGTATCGAAAACATATCGATATGTGTCGATATTGCATGTGTATCGAATCGTTATCGAATCGATCTGAAATTATGAGTATCGCCCACCACTAATAAAAACTAATAAAAAGGTTCAATTAATACCATGGAAACCAATCGATTTTGCTATGACAATAACACCACGTGTTTATACAATTACAGTGTTCAGCAGCTATTTATCTATTCTTTAGCAGCTTTAGTGGGAGCCATCCAGTTCTCCATCCGCTATCTTCTTGTATGGACCACTACCTTTGAGCTCTTTGCTGGAAATCCTTGCCGCTCCACTTGCTGGTGATAATTAACCACGCCCAAGTCAATAAATGGGTGGAGAGTCCCAAGAATGGGCTAAGATACGGCGAGGCAGAGTGAAGAGAGTAGCTCTGGTTGAAACAGCTCCAAAGAGACCAAGGATTAGTAACAGCAAGAAGAACAACAACCCAAGAACACTGCAACAGAGTCTTTTGCTATTAATATCGCGGATTTTTCAATTAAAATTGCATTTGGTAACCATGGTAATTGCCGGCTGAGTGCGGAGAAAAATCGCAAAAATAAGCAGCTGCGAATATATCCCGACCTACAGTATATTGAATACAAAGAAACAGCTCAACATCAAAAGTATAATGAAGCATTCTAATGATCTTGTTAGTGTTTGTGCATGGGTGGAAGAATTACAGAATGAGCCAAATAATCCAATTTTACTTTTCAAACCACAAGGGATGCCACAATCTGCGCATATGAATAATTTAGGGAATGATGACTTTTTAATTGTTATACAAACACCGTTTCAAAAAGATGTCATGAAGCAGTACGGCAATAAGGCAGTGTTAATGGATGCCACTCATGGCACAACACAATACAAGTTTCTCCTTATTTCTATTGTGGTGATAGATGACTATGGGGAAGGGGTTCCTGTTGCCTGGGCAATCAGCAATCGAGAAGACTCGACCTTACTGATAGAATTTCTTAAAGGAATTTATGCCAATGTTGGAGAAATGATCATCTCACTAATCATATGACTAATCATCTCACATCAGGCAATACTACACTTTCACTTAATAATGAAAGTACACCCCTCAACACACCTCCCTCATTCAATAAATGGTTATGCTCAAAGCTATACTCTACTTTCTACCTACAAGACATGATACACATTGCTGTGAAGTTCAAGACAAGACCATTGAAGCCTTCTATACTGCTGCCTATGGGGTGTTACGTTGCTTCTAGTGCCCATTTAAAAATTATTACTGGTTTACATGGCAAAGATGTACATGGCATTAGGAAGCGAGATCTTGATTGTAAAGACAAACAAAACTTTGCTGCTATTGAGCATTTAATTCAAGCAGCACACCTCCTGGATTCAATACCAGATGCTGTAGCGACCAAGCATTATCTTGAAATTGTCGACTCCTCTGTTAACAGCTACTTAAATAAAAGTTACCCTCCTAGAAAAAGGCTTGAGGAGATATGGTATGCTGTATTCTTCCTAAGATACTGGCGTCAATGGATTATTCAGCAACGATCTATGACTGTGAGAGACAACTTAATAACTAATAATTGCTATATGTGTGTCGAATTGAATGCACATTCATTGCTAGCATATATTATTACTATAAGGGATAGCTTTCCAGACTTACCTGAATGTTTCACA
>NW_003547140.1:25949-27625 GCF_000090795.2 Amphimedon queenslandica | reverse complement strand
GAGAGAGATGAAAGGGAAATTAAGCTAGCTACTACACATACATGCATAAATGAATAGGTACAATTTACAATATATCTCCACACATGCTCAAAGAGAACAAATATTATTCAATATTATCCAATTCAAAATATTCCTGCCAGCTGGATAAGCAACATAGCCACAACTAATTACTACACAAAGAAGGAAATCCCATCATGAGTTAAAGAACTCATGGCATTACATGTAGGTGGAATTTAGGCTATAAATTTATAGAAACTGTACCTACATGTACATAACATGTATAGTACTGAAAAACTGTACTTTACTCTAATCTTGAGTAAAGTATGTAGATGCAACAATGTACACTATGCCTTGTGTTCTTAATAAAAAGACAACACAAGTAATAGAACATAGCTTGTATATGCATGAACACAGACAGCTACATGTACAATGTACATGTATGTACATTACATGTCAGCATTAAATAGAAACAAGGAGGCACAAAAGCAAAGTACATGTTGTATTTGCACTACAGTATAAGGAAACACAAATACACGTGTACATTGCACAGGTGTAACACATGTATCAAGTGAATGTCTCAATGCTTGCTTGCACTAAAAGAAAGTTGCATAATGACTCCATTGAAAGCACACAAAGACAGAGAGCAATTTTTATAGGTATTTTAATAAGACATGTTTCCATAGTTCACAATGACAGCACATGTACTATAGTAAAAATTAAAATTTCTCCACACAGAAATACAGAGTAAGAATATGGTAGAATAATGAATGAAAGATTATTACCTGTAGGTGTAGCATCAAGGTTGGTACTGATGATTGGATTAAGGAATGAGAGGGAGAGACCATTGCTACACGTGTATGACGACTGAAGTACATCCACTCCAATCAACTCTTGTAGTCTTTGGATGTGAACCATTACATCTCTTAGTGTATATGGCTCTAGAATAAGAGACAGGAGCAAACAGAAAAAAGGATAAGAGAGGGCTTTGAAAAGATTAGTGGGTATATGTGTCAATAGCAATAATTATGATCTAGACTGTATCATTCAATATAGACAACATCAATATCATATTGAGAGACACAATAGGGACAATGCACACTATACAACTGCAACATGTCACATACATAAGAATAATCAAAATAAGAACACCCTCTCTCTCTTTCTCTCTCTCTCTCTTCCACCCCCTCTCTCTCTTTCTCTCTCTTCCCCCCTCTCTCTTTCTCTCTCTTGCCCCTAATTTAAAATACTCCATACTTTATAATAATTACATTACATGAATCACACTATGTGCAGTTGTTTGTACCTTCAACTAGTTCTATGACTGAACCATCCTTTAGACCGGAGACAGAGCCAATCTCTGAGAAGTTGTCAAGCTTCCTTCCTCTCAGCCTTAATGAGAGACATGTCCTATAGCAACAGTCAGGTTTCTCAAATGCATACTGTAATAAATCATTCACTGTATCTTTAGCAACATGCTAGAGAAAAAGAGAGAGAGAGGGAGAGAGAGCACATGTCATAAGCTTCAATTGAAAAATAATAAAAATTAAATCAACAATTAAATGATCGTTCCTTCCTTGCTCACCATGATATCAATAGTATCAGTCTGTCCTGGTAATAATAATTTCAATGAAATCGTCCTAAAGTCTTCCTTCTCATCTTTTTCATTTCCTCCTTTC
>NW_003547140.1:22474-24511 GCF_000090795.2 Amphimedon queenslandica | reverse complement strand
CTTAGTACTGGTGACGTTATATGTGATACTACTGTTACTGATCATCACTGTATAGCCTGTGATTAGACCATTACGCTTAGAACAATTCACCTCATTCCAAGTGAGATTATTAATTGACTGTAATAAAGACAAAGAAGTAGGTACACCAGTAGGAGCTATAAATATAATATTACATAATAGTTGAAGATTGTACCAAACCTGATGGCATTGTATCTATTTTAACTGAACTAGGATCAGATCCTCCTAGTACATTACCAGCTCTCACTGTGATGGTATAGTTCATACCACTGTACAGACCTATTAATGTATAACTGTATGTTGTAGTGGACTGATGAGGAGCAACAGAGACTGTCTCATTCACTGATGATAAATAAGGACAAGATGGAGTATAGGAGATGGTGCAGTATGTTACATAATCATCACTACTAGGAATAGTCCAGTTCACTATGATACTAGTGGTTGAGACATTAGATACTGAGAGACTAGTTACTGGACTAGGAACTACAACAGATATCATTTACACTCTCTAAATGATAATAACTCACCTTCAAATCTTAACACTGTCACTGTACTATTAACTGAAGGAAGATCAATATATGAGTACACACTGATGGTATAGGTACTCATTGGTGAGAGATTTGTTAGTACAATTTTATTTTTACTGGTAGATACTACATTCCTGGTTACACCTCCAGTAGTATACTCAATCACATATCCATTAGTCTCTGATGAATTGGTCCAGTTCACTTCGATACTAGTTGTATTTAATATAAACCCTCTCACATTATTTGGACTAGGACCATTAGGAGCTGGAAATAAACAGTATGATTTTAACATTGATTAAACTATTATCATACTATGTAATATCACAGATTGACTGTAGTTGACTCCACCAATCATTGCTATACAGGTAACATTAACTGACACTCCCAGTGGATCAGGATATACCAGTAGTGTGTTGTTGTATGTCAGGACATCAATTGATGTATACATTGAGTTACTCTTCATTACTCCATTCACTAACCAGTAAACATCAGTTGAAGGATTTATATCAGTAGTTGTGAGACAATCAATACGATATTGAGTGTTATTGAGTTGTGTAATGGATGAGATTAGTGTCCAATTGATTGAATTATTAACTAAAATCAGCAATGTTATGAGTATAATAAAAGGTTTATAGTAGTAATACCTGGTAAGGTTTGTACACTGACTGCACTACTAGCAGGTCCCAGCAATTGTTGATAGGCTCTGACTGTGATGCTGTAAGTTGCTTCTACTCTCAGTCCATTCAGTGTGATTACATTATTACTACTTCCCTCCACCTGTACTGTCTGCACAGTGTCTGTGTCACTAGTGACATTGACTACATACCCATCAGCATCAGATGAATCAAGTGCAGTCCAACTGACAGTGATAGTAGTAGATGTCTTGCTGACCTCGGTAAGAGAAGAGGGAGCAGTTGTTGGAACTAAGCAATATAAGTGTCATTTTACATTATGGTATACTAATAATAGCTTACTAGTGATTGTAATTGACTGGTTTCTGATTACATCACTGACATATAAAACAAACTTAAACTCAAGATCACCATTACTATCTAATGGACTTAGTTCTTCATTGGTAGTGTCACCTTTCCAAGTAACATTTAGTGTAACCTCATAATCCCATTTTCCATTAGTTTTATCTGTTGCTTTTCCATCACCAAAAGAACAACTATAAGGCCTGTTGTCCTTAACACTGCAGAGTTCAATACTAGTACCACCAGATTCATAGTACCAATTAGCAGACTTAATATATGGCATTGTATAACCAATTCTAATAGCATGTAGAGTGTATGTTTGAGGAAGAACTGTTACATCTGAGGGAAGGTCAACACTAATGTTTTTAATTTGTACCCATCCTACAGCGAATAAACACAGTGACTATTAAAATAAAAGGCTCACTGAATATATTAGCAAAGATGATGTTAGTGTTAGGATCTGAACAACTAGTAGGAAGACAACACTTGTGCCAGCCATCATTAGTTGGTTGTATGTT
>NW_003547140.1:19189-22464 GCF_000090795.2 Amphimedon queenslandica | reverse complement strand
GTAGTTGACTCCTCCATCATTGCTATACAGGTAACATTAACTGACACTCCCAGTGGATCAGGATATACCACCAGTGTGTTGTTGTATGTCAGGGCATCAATTAAAGTATACATTGAGTTACTCTTCATCACTCCATTCACTAACCAGTAAACATCAGTTGAAGGATTTATATCAGTAGTTGTGAAATAATGAATACCATATTGAGTGTTATTGAGTTGTGTAATGGACGAAACTAGTGTCCAATTGATTGAATTAATAACTAGAAATACATCAACAATGTTACAAGTACATTAAAAGGTTCATAATAGCAATACCTGGTAATAATCGACAAACTTCAATAGGACATACAGTAGTAGTGACAGTGCATGTTTTTACTTATAATAAACCAACAGGCAATCTCTTCTCACTGCATTTTAGGGAGCATAAAGTACATACATTGTGTATAATACATTCCTGTTTTGTCTTCGAATATTTTAGTAATTTTTGACCCTGTATCTTGTTTTTTCACTATTGTATTTTTGTTTTGCATTGTTGTCGTTATTATTGTCATACATGTATTATTATCATTATTATTATTATTATTATTATTATTTTATTTTATTTTTTAAATATTTATTACAAAAAAACAGACACAATCAGGACAAAAGAGAGAGACTAAAAGGGAAAGCCCATAAGAAAAGAAAAAGAGAAACAAAAACCAGAAACAAGAAGAAAAAGAGAAACAAAAACCAGAAACAAGAAGAAAAAGAGAAACAAAAACCAGAAAAAAAGCACAACAAAAAGCTAAACCAAAATTAAATAGATATTAGAAAATATTATTATAATTGTCATCATAGGTTAATGAGGTTGTTTTATTTTGTACATGTGTATTTTTACAATTTTAAAGAAAAGTAGCTGAACTTCACAAGGGAATGAGCTAATCTTTGAAAGAAAATTAACATTAGTATAGTCAAGAGTACATAATAGGGGTACTCTTGGTATAGTGGCAACTGGCAAGCATTGAAAGAGATATTTTTAGTCTTGCTAGACTAGTGTTTTTCACACAACTTGACAGAAGCTTCTAGCATTTTTTTAATACAGCATTTTTCTGTTAGTTATTGTCAATTGTTTACTGTAACTTGATTAAATAGTAACACTAGAATAAAAACACTGCAAACATTAGAATTTATTTGATAAAAGGACATTGAAAGCAGTTACAAGAACACTCTACTGTGATCATAAAAGTTACACTATAATAAACTAAGATTCAAAATGTGTGCATCACAAACAAGTTCATGAACATTATATACTGTTGTACCACACAGCTCGTGTGTATTAAACTACATGTACATGTATATTAAATTGCACTGTTAGTTTTTACTGTTTCATAAGTTATGTTTCATAAATAGCAGAATTATTAACAATGGCATCAGGACACTCATATACTGCCTCTCTTGCAGCATCTTTAGTCTTGTGAATACCATATGGTTCACAGGCTTGCATTGGTATATCATCATCAAAACTACATGTATATAAACAATAGTAATGTACAAACAGTTACTTGTCTTTAATAAGTGTTTATTTACTTTGTTTGCTTAGCAGTGGCTGTATCATAGGTTTTAAGCCTGTACGTAAACAAATGTTAAATTGTGTTTTATGGTAATTGTTATTGTATCCATACTTGATAAAGCAGTAGATGTTAATAATGATACTAACAGCTAGTGATATTAATAATAATCCAACCACTGCACCCAGTCCAATACTAGCACCATCAACAGCTCCTGATACTATTAATATTATGAATTTATTTTTTGTCTTGGCACATTCATTATTATTATTATACCTGTATTAGTTGATCCTACTTCTTGAGTACATGTAGTAAGTGTCACAAATTGGGTACTGATCAATGTCTCATTAGCAATAAAGACCCATCCACTAGGTCCTCTATCTGTGTATGCACGCACGCCAAAAATATGACAAGACATAGCATCAAGACCAGTAATTCGAGTAGTAAATGCATTGCCATTTGTTGAATTGAAGAACCGTAGCATTTGAACATCAATTTTATCATCATTTACCATTGGGCAGCAACCAGACTGTAACATATGGTATCCTATCTCATATGTGATAATGGGATAGTCTGATGGAATATAACTAGGTACACTCCATGAGATAACAGCCCATGTAGCGTTCATGATACTGGATACTGAACCAACTGGACCAGGTACTAAAATTAATAAAGACATATTCCCAGAACTGATATAGTATAATAATTACATACCTATTCCAATCTCTACTTCAATAGGATCACTGAAGGGACCTCTTCCAACAGAATTGATAGCAGCTACACTGATGTTATACTCATTACCAAATACTAGATCATTCAATATGATATATCTCTCAGTACTGGTGAGGTTGTATGTGATACTACTGTTACTGATAATCACTGTATAGCCTGTGATTAGACCATTACGCTCAGAACAATTGACCTCATTCCAAGTGAATCTATTAGCTGTAGAAATAACTTGTAATACTTGAATTGATGAAGGCCAACCACTAGGAACTAAAAAGTAAGGATTAAGTAATTATCAAAAAAATATTGTTACTTCTTGCTTCAGTTTGTACAGTGCTCCTGCTTAATTCAGATCTTCCTAGAACATTACCAGCTCTCACTGTGATGGTATAGTTCATACCACTGTACAGACCTGCTAATGTATAACTGTATGTTGTAGTGGACTGATGAGGACCAACAGAGACTGTCTCATTTACTGATGATAACTGGGGACAAGATGGAGTATAGGAGATGGTGTAGTGTGTTACATAGTTGTCACTACTGGGAATAGTCCAGTTCACTGTAATACCAGTGTTTGAGACATTAGATACTGAGAGACTAGTTACTGGACTAGGAACTACAACAGATATCAATTACACTCTCTCAATGATAATAGCTCACCATCAAATCTTAACACTGTTACTGTACTATTAACTGAAGGAAGATCTATATATGAGTACACACTGATGGTATAGGTACTCATTGGTGAGAGATTTGTTAGTACAATTTCATCTTCACTGGTAGATACTACATTCCTGGTTACACCTCCAGTAGTAAACTCAATCACATATCCATTAGTCTCTGATGAAGTGGTCCAGTTCACTTTGATGCTAGTAGCATTTAGTATAAACCTTCTCACATTATTTGGAGGACCACTAGGAGCTAAAAAAGAGACAAAGGTATCTACTATTGATTAAAGTATAATCATACCATGTAATATCATAGATTGATTGTAGTTGACTCC
>NW_003547140.1:16143-19014 GCF_000090795.2 Amphimedon queenslandica | reverse complement strand
GTTGTTGTATGTCAGGACATCAATTGATGTGTACATTGAGTTACTCTTCATCACTCCATTCACTAACCAGTAAACATCAGTTGAAGGATTTATATCAGTAGTTGTGAGACAATCAATACGATATTGAGTGCTATTGAGTTGTGTAATGGATGAGACTAGTGTCCAATTGATTGAATTAATAACTAGAAATACATCAGCAATGGTACAAGTACATTAAAAGGTGCAGTAGCAATACCTGGTAAGGTCTGTACACTGATTGTACTAGCAGGTCCCAGTAATTGTTGATAGGCTCTGACTGTGATGTTATAAGTTGTTCCTCCTCTCAGTCCATTCAGTCTGATTGTATTATTACTACTTCCTTCCACCTGTACTGTCTGCACAGTGCCAGTGTCACTAGTGACATTGACTACATATCCATCAGCATCAGATGAATCAAGTGCAGTCCAACTGACAGTGATAGCGGTAGTTGTCTTGCTGACCTCAGTAAGAGAATAGGGAGCAGTTTCTGGTACTAATAGAGACATGCATAATTATTATTGGTAAAAAGTGTATTCACAAATGTTACCTTTTATGGTTAAAGTACGTGTTCTATCATCACCAGCACTAGGATTATCCAGTACACACTGATACATTTGATCTCCAGTGGTTGATTGACTGATTGATCCACTACTGACATTCATTCCATCCCATGTGATATTAACAGTATATCTTATTGTGTAGCTAAAACTAACTAACTCAGTACCAGGACAATTACTAGATCGATCATCACAATTAGTATAACTAGCCAATGCAGTACTACCAATGTTCACACTAATACCATCATACAGAAAGAATCCAATTTTACTACAATTTAGTTTGTATTCCTGAGGATATACTGTCATATCAGAAGGAAGATCAGCAACAGTAAATGATTCTATCTCTGCAAATCCTACAAATGAAAATTATTACATCAGTAAGTGATTATAGTCTCCTCTTACTGAATATATTAGCAAAGATGATGTTAGTGTTAGGATCTGAACAATCAGTGGGTAGACAACACTTGTACCAGCCTTCTTGAGATGCTGATAGTCCCTGAGCAAGGTAAAGATTGATAGTGGCATCAGGTGAAGTGACATTAGTACAACGAAAAGGATCACTGTCATTATTACTGTTACAGTCAACAGGATCATCAGGATCAGCAACTCTAACCCACTGACCAGTAGTTAGACTAGTACCAGGTAACACACATGATATAGCTTTAGTAACTTCATTGACACTACTATCCCAAAAATAGGATCCATTAAGATAACAGTTTTCATTATATGCTAAATAGATACCTATAAAATCAATATTAACTTCATAATGATCTAGATTAAAATTAAAATACCTTTTTGCTGACAATGAGTGAAAGCACTGATTGTAATAGCAGGTCCCAGTAATTGTTGATAGGCTCTGACTGTGATGCTATAAGTTGTTAGTTCTCTCAGTCCATTCAGTGTGATTGTATTATTACTACTTCCCTCCACCTGTACTGTCTGCACAGTGTCTGTGTCACTAGTGACATTGATTACATATCCATCAGCATCAGATGAATCAAGTGCAGTCCAATTGACAGTGATAGTGGTAGCTGTCTTGTTGACCTCAGTAAGAGAAGAGGGAGCAGTTGCTGGTACTAATAATTTTTATTGGTATCAAAATTATTGGCATTATTCATTGACATTACCTTTTATAGTTACATTACGCATTCTAATTTCATTACTATCAGGATAATCTGCTAACATGCACTGATACATTTGATCTCCAGTGGTGGATTGACTGATTGATCCACTACTGACAGTCATTCCATCCCATGTAATATTAACAGTATATCTTACTGTGTTTTCAACAGCACCATTTAACACAGTACCACCACAATTATTATCAAAATCCAAACAATTAGTGTAGTTAGCCAGTGCAGTACTACCAATGCTCATACTAATGTCATAGTGAAAGAATCCAATTTTAGTACAATTCAGTTTGTATTCCTGAGGATATACTGTCATATCAGAAGGAAGATCAGCAACAGTAAACGATTCTATCTCTACAAATCCTACAAATGAAAAATCATTACATCAGTAAGTGATTATAGTCTCCTCTTACTGAATATAGTAGCAGTAATAATGTTAGTACCAGGAGTTGAACAATTAGTGGGTAGACAACACATATACTGACCATCACCATCTGCCCCAAGATAGCCATTAGCTGGATTTATGTGAACACTGAGACTAGCACCTGACCCAGTGGTACATTGAAGATTTTGAATGTTACCACCATCACAAGGAACTGTTCCATTAGGACCAATCCATTGTCCATCATAAAGAGTAGCACCAGGTAATCCACACTCTAGAGGAGTTGGTCTGATACTTCTGTCAGTAAAAAATGATCTATTATTAGTATAACAGTTTCCATTATGCCTCAGGTAGATACCTATAAAAACCTATACAATTGTTTTTATGCACATCCAGTGTCTTACCTGAGGAAGGTGGACATTGACTAATAACTTCACTGACACTTAACAAGAAGACAACCACTTGTAGTGAAAGCATTGTTGACCAAAGAAATGCCTGTGGGTGTGTTAAATGTTAATGTGGTAGCTCAGCAGATAGTTTTGTAAATAGATACGTCCACTCCCTGTGTGTACATAACTGCATGATTTAAAAATAGCAGCAACAATACTACATGATGTTAAAGGGATTTACCATATATATTACAATACAAGAGAGACCATTTAGATTTGCTGTGTAGGTTTAAGAGCCTGTTGTGTAGATTATACATGTACATATTCAAAAGAAAAACAATGAAAGGGAGTCCACCATGGTTGCATGCTCTGCTCAAAAATCAGGAAAATACCAT
>NW_003547140.1:12788-15291 GCF_000090795.2 Amphimedon queenslandica | reverse complement strand
CATGTGGTGTTCAAGCTGCTTCTAGTGATGATGCTGAGAGGAAATTATTAAGTTCTTTAGAGTCCATGAGCACTAATAATCCTAGCAGCAATACTTCCTCTTACTTTGAGACACTTCTACAAACTCATTCTTTAGTTCAATTGGTCCACTTGTGTCTCCAAAAATTACCCCTCATCGGCCATTAGTTATGGAGGATGATGATGATATACAAGATGAGCAGAACCAGTCTTTGTTGATGATATCTTGATGACAGTGCATGTTTTTACTTATAATAAACCAACAGGCAATCTTTTCTCACTGCATTTTAGGGAGCATAAAGTACATGATTATGTGTAAAACTCATAGCTCATAATACACTCCTTTTTTGTTTTTGAATATTTTTTGACCTTGTATCTTGTTTTTTGTTATTGTATCTTTAATTTGTTGTTGTTGTTCTTCTTATTATTAATATTATTATTATTATTGCTATTATTATTATCATAGATTAAAGGAGGTTAATGAGGTTGTTTTATTTTGTACATGTGTAGATCTATCTTCTTTATAATTTTAAAGAAAAGTAGTCAAACCTCACAAGGAAATGAGTTAATTTTTGAAAGAAAATTAAAATTAAGTTTACACGTGTGACAACTACTTAGCAGGCATTGAGTGTGTGAAATCATATGGTGAAATTTTATTGTGTATGAAGATTTTTATAACTTAGAAGTTCAGAGTAGTGTGAAGCATTTCCTTCATATAGCAGTTCCTGTTATTGCGTCTTCAGAAATTTTCCTTAGTTTTAGTTTTAATCTTTCAACTAACATAACACTATACTATATAAAGTAACTGAAACTTCATTGATTAGATAACATCAAAAGAACAAACTGCAAAAATTTGACTAAAAGTAGTTACAATAACACTAATGTGACAATGGATACTGTTACTGGCTCCTTTAATGTCACCATCTAAATAATATGATCCATTAGTATAACAGTTTCCATTATGCCTCAGGTAGATACCTATATAAACCTATACAGTTGTTATTATACACATCCAGTGTCTTACCTGAGGAAGGTGGACATTGACTTATAACTTTACTGACACTCAACAAGAATACAACAATTACAACAACTAGCACAGTCATTTTGTTTCAACTGCTGTAAGTATTGTCTGTCTTACTGCTAGATCTATTCCCTTAAATAAAGTAAATCCTGTAGCAAAGTAAATGGAAGAAATGTTTAGATAAATAGGGCAAATAAACTAAAAAGGTACATACAATTGTTGTGACCAAAGTGGTGAAGGAAATGACATGGGAGAAGAATAACTTTAAGGATTAGATATCTCTTAGGAAAGAATGAACTATCACACAAGTTACACAACAAGTGAAAAATGAATAAAAGCATGTATATATATATAAGAAAGGAATCATGACGTCATTAGTTAAGTTACCTATAAGAAGAACATGGTGCAAATATGAATAAGCTTAACAAAAAAAAAAGACTAATAATAGTAATAATAATAATAATAATAATAATAATAATACAATCAGTAATAATGATAATAATAATACAATCAGTAATAGTAATAATAGTAATAACAACAATAACAATAGTAATATTAACAGTAATCATAATAATAATTCTAGAACATTCAACACAATTTATGACAACAATAAGCCATAATAAAATTTTACACACATACTACATGATTGTAAAGTCTGTATTGGTCACTAGCTGACAATAGCACAACTATTCATCTTTTGAGGAGATAGAGTGCACAGTCATCAACTGATGATTTTTTACTTTCCACCATTCAGAGTAGTACCAGGTAACACACACTTGATACTGTTACTAATCTTTCCTTAAGTGTCCAAATTTAAGAAATATTCATTAGCATAACATATGCATCAAGTAGATACCTGCAAACACAATACAGTTGTGAGTTTGCTACATACATCCAGTGATGAAGGTGGCCATTGACTAATAACTTCACTGACATGCACTCAACAAAAATAGATCTACAACCACTAGCACTGACACTATCATCTTGTCTAAAGCTGATACAATGCAGTACTGTTGCTTGTATAAGAATGATAAATAATAGTGTTGTAAAAATAAAGTACAACACATGTAAATGTATCGTTATGCTTACTCACAATAATTTGCTAGATGGCATATAAAAGTTATTGTGCAATTGTTATTGTTATTATGTGCATAAAGCATAGCTATAGGTACTAGTGCTACTATAGTACTCATAATGACATCAATATTATTATGTACAACATGTAGCTGAATACATAAGTAATAAATAGCAAATAACATAATGGTTAACATTAACACAGTTATTGTTAGCAAATGAGTGTGTGGTTTAGTAATAGTTCTAAAACAACAAAACAGCATTTTTAGGTACAAATGAAACATTAGAAAAACCTCCCATTACTCTCATTCCCTTGGTTATGTCATAATAATTGTAATTCCAGATAAAATGATTACCTTTGCCTCACAGTGAAAATTACAGTTAATGAATA
>NW_003547140.1:0-12366 GCF_000090795.2 Amphimedon queenslandica | reverse complement strand
TGACACCATTGTTACTAGTTGATGTACTGATATATGTTTGTGATACATCACTTGGATACACTGTTGAAATAATGAACACATAAATTATAGGCATAACATCTACTGAATGTAAACCTGATGCTGCTGGCAATTGTGATGATTGTGATGGGTGTAATAGTAGTGCAATAGGATCACTGAAGGGACCACTTCCAGCAGAGTTTACAGCAGCTACACTGATGATATACACAGTATCTAATACTAGATCATTCAATATGATATATCTCTTAGTACTGGTGACGCTGTATGTGATACTACTGTTACTGATAATCACTGTATAGCCTGTAATTAGACCATTATGTTTAGAGCAATCAACCTCATTCCAAGTGAGATTATTAATTGGCTGTAATACAGACAAAGAAGTAGGTACACCAGTAGGAGCTATAAATATAATATTACATAATAGTTGAAGATTGTACCAAACCTGTTGGCATTGTATCTATTTTAACTGAACTAGGATCAGATCCTCCTAGTACATTACCAGCTCTCACTGTGATGGTATAGTTCATACCACTGTACAGACCTATTAATGTATAACTGTATGTTGTAGTGGACTGATGAGGAGCAACGGAGACTATCTCATTCACTGATGATAACTGGGGACAAGATGGAGTATAGGAGATGGTGTAGTATGTTACATAATTGTCCCTGCTGGGAATAGTCCAGTTCACTGTAATACCAGTGGTTGAGACATTAGATACTGAGAGACTAGTTACTGGACTAGGAACTAGAACAAATATCAGTTAAACTCTCTCAATGGTAATAACTCACCATCAAATTTTAATACTGTTACTGTACTATTAACTGAAGGAAGATCTATATATGAGTACACACTGATGGTATAGGTACTCGTTGATGAGAGATTTGTTAGTACAACTTCATTTTCACTGGTAAATAATGCACTCCTGCTTACTCTTCCAGTAGTATACTCAATCACATATCCATTAGCCTCTGATGAATTGGTCCAGTTCACTCTGATGCTAGTAGCTCCCAAGATAAATACTTTAACACTATTTGGAGGACCACTAGGAACTATAACAAATGAGATTAAGTTTTTATATTGATTTAAGTATAAACATACCTTGTAATATAACAAACTTACTGTAGTTGACTCCTCCAATCATTGCTATACAGGTAACATTAACTGACACTCCCAGTGGATCAGGATATACTAGTAGTGTGTTATTGTATGTCAGGACATCAATTGATGTATACATTGAGTTACTCTTCATCACTCCATTCACTGACCAGTAAACATTATTTGAAGGATTTATATCAGTAGTTGTGAGACAATCAATACGATATTGAGTGTTATTGAGTTGTGCAATGGATGAGATTAGTGTCCAATTGATTGAATTATTAACTAGAATCAGCAATGTTATGAGTACAAAAAAAGGTTCATAGTAGTAATACCTGGTAAGGTCTGTACACTGATTGCACTACTAGCAGGTCCCAGTAATTGTTGATAGGCTCTGACTGTGATGTTATAAGTTGCTTTTACTCTCAGTCCATTCAGTGTGATTGTATTATTACTACTTCCCTCCACCTGCACTGTTTGCACAGTGTCTGTGTCACTAGTGACATTGACTACATATCCATCAGCATCAGATGAATCAAGTGCAGTCCAACTGACAGTGATAGTGGTAACAGTCTTGTTGACCTCAGTAAGAGAAGAGGGAGCAGTTGCTGGAACTAAATGTATAAGAAAGTTGATATGATTTAACATGAATGTACCTTTAATGTCTATATTTCGTGTCCTAGTTAATTGATCAGTAACTTCCACTTTACACTGATACATTTGATCTCCAGTGGCTGATTGACTGATTGATCCACTACTGACAGTCACTCCATCCCATGTGATATTAACAGTATATTTTATTGTGTACATATTATTATCTATCACAGTACTAGGACAAGATGTACTATCATTTCGATCATCACAATTGATATAACTAGCCAGTGGAGTATTACCAACTTTCAAGCTAATGTTATACTGATAGTATCCAATTTTAACACAATTCAGTTTGTATTCTTGAGGATGTACTGTCATATCAGAAGGAAGGTTAGCTGTGCTAAATGATTCAATCTCTGCATATCCTACAAAAGAAATTCTTACTTAGTATTTATAATCACACAGTCCTTACTGAATATGTTAGCAAAGATGATGTTAGTAGCAGTATTGCAATCAGTTGGTAGACAACACTTGTAAAATCCTTCTTGATCTGCTGGAAGAGTCTGATTAGGAGAAAGATAAATACTGATACTGGCATCGGGTGAAGTGACTTCAGTACAGTTAAAAGGATCATTGTTATTACAGTCTACAGGATCATCAAGATCATTAACTCCAACCCATTGACCAGTAGATAGACTAGTACCAGGTAACACACATGATATAGAATCAGTAACTGAATTGACTCTATTATCCCAAAAATACGATCCATTAGGAAAACAATTTCCATTATATGCTAAATAGATATCTAAATTTCAATGCTTAATTGTAATAATTGATACTATAAATAAAATACTTTCATGCTGACAATGAGTGAATACCCTGATTGTACTACTAGCAGGCCCCAGTAATTGTTGATAGGCTCTGACTGTGATGCTATAAGTTGTTAGTTCTCTCAGTCCATTCAGTGTGATTGTATTATTACTACTTCCTTCCACCTGTACTGTTTGGACAGTGTCTGTGTCACTAGTGACATTGACTACATATCCATCAGCATCAGATGAATCAAGTGCAGTCCAATTGACAGTGATAGTGGTAGCTGTCTTGTTGACCTCAGTAAGAGAAGAGGGAGCAGTTGATGGAACTAATAGAGATTACTTATTGGCAACAAGTATTATTAATATTACCTTTTATGGTTAAAGTACGTGTCCTATCATCACCACCACTAGGATTATCCAGTACACACTGATACATTTGATCTCCAGTGGTTGATTGACTGATTAATCCACTACTGACTGTCATTCCATCCCATGTGATAGTAACAAGTATAACTTACTGTGTTGTTACTACTAGCTAATATAGTACCAGGACAATTACTATTTTGATCATCACAATTAGTGTAATCCACCAGTGCAGTACTACCAATCCTCATACTGATACCATACTGATAGTGTCCAATTTTAATACAGTTCAGTTTGTATTCCTGAGGATATACTGTCATATCAGAAAAAAGATCAACAACAGTAAATGATTCTATCTCTGAAAATCCTACAAATGAAAATTATTACATCAGTAAGTGATTATAATCTCATTTTACTGAATATATTAGCAAAGATGATGTTAGTGCTAGGATCTGAACAATCAGTGGGTAGACAACACTTGTACCAGCCTTCTTGAGCTGCTGGTAGTCCCTGAGCAAGATAAAAATTGATAGTAGCAGGTGAAGTGACATTAGTACAACGAAAAGGATCACTGGCACTATTACTGTCACAGTCAACAGGATCATCAGGATCAGCAACTCTAACCCACTGACCAGTAGTTAGACTTGTACCAGGTAACACACATGATATAGCTTTAGTAACTGCATTGACTCTGCTATCCCAAAGATAGGATCCATTAGGAAAACAATTTCCATTATATGTTAAATAAATATCTAAATTTCAATCCTTAATAGTAATAATTGATATTATAAATAAAATACCTTCTTCCTGACAATGAGTGAATACCCTGGTTGTACTACTAGTAGGTCCCAGTAATTGTTGATAGGCTCTGCCTGTGATGCTGTAAGTTGTTCCTCCTCTCAGTCCATTTAGTGTGATTGTATTATTACTACTTCCCTCCACCTGTATTGTCTGCACAGTGTCTGTGTCACTAGTGACATTGACTACATATCCATCAGCATCAGATGAATCAAGTGCAGTCCAATTGACAGTGATAGTGGTAGCTGTCTTGTTGACCTCAGTGAGAGAAGAGGGAGAAGCTGATGGAACTACCATAAAGAGATAATATTGGTAACAGTAAGCATAAACTTTACCTTTTACAGTTACACTACGTGTTCTAGTAGGTTGATCAAAAACTTCTACTTTACACTGATACATTTGATCTCCAGTAGTTGATTGACTGATTGATCCACTACTGACAGTCATTCCATCCCATGTGATATCAACATTATATCTTATTGTGTTGGTACTGCTATCTAACACAGTACCAGAACAAGAATTACTAGGATCATAACAATTAGTGTAACTAGCCAGTGCAGTACTACCAATTCTTATATTAATACTATAAGAATGGTATCCAATTTTAACACAATTCAGTTTGTATTTTTGAGGATATACTGTCATATCAGAAGGAAGCTCAGCAGTAAATGATTCTATCTGTGCAAAATCTACAATTGAAAATTATTACATCAATGAGTGATTATAGGTAGTCTCTCTTACTGAATATATTAGCAAAGATGATGTTAGTGCTAGGATCTGAACAATCAGTGGGTAGACAACACTTGTACCAGCCATCACCAGGTGGTTGAAGAAAGCCATTAGCTGGATTTATGTGAATACTAAGACTAGCACCTGACCCAACAGTACATTGAACATTTTGATTGTTACCACCATCACAAGGAACTACTCCATTAGGACCAATCCATTGTCCACCATTAAGAGTAGCACCAGGTAATACACACTCTAGAGGACTTGGTCTGATAAGATTATCTGAAAAATATGATCCATTAGTATGACAGTTTCCATTATGCCTCAGGTAAATACCTATAAAAACCTATACAGTTGTTATTATACACATCCAGTGTCTTACCTGAGGAAGGTGGACATTGACTAATAACTTTACTGACACTCAACAAGAATACAACCACTAGTACTGACACTGTCATCTTGTCTATAAGCTGATGCGAGTTTTTTGGTTCTCTTCAATTCACTTACCATTAAATAAGGTAAATCCTGCATAAATGAAAATAAATATACAAAGTATGTTGTAATGCCAAAGTAGATTATACAAAACAAAAAAATAAACACATCAGGCAAGAAACTTGTTAGCATAATAGAACAATGTATTGCAGCTATTGCTAGGAAGTGTTTGTGTACTTAAGTAATGATTTTACATTAAGACAGAACATTTGTTATTTGAATATAATGGGAACATAATAGCAAGAGGCTGCTACATACTTCTTTCTTATTCTCTTTGGCTTTGGGAGTATGTGATCAAAATACTTTTTATATGGCAAATTCATATCAACCATGCAATGTCATAATAATAAAGCATATAATTATAAATATTAGCTTAGTCATTAAAACAGCTATTGTTAGTTAATGAGTGTATGTTTAAGTCATCATGAAAATCTAAAAAGGGATTTAGCAATATATGTTTCCACATGGTATCTATTGCTTTAAATGATTCAGTGTTGTCATACAACTCCAGCTATCTATTGTAGCTTGTTTTCATCAGCTCACTTCTTTTTTATGTTGTAATAGACACAAAGTCAGTTATATTACATTGACATCACAAGTGGATGCCTGCAAACCAAAGGATTAATACATGGAAATTAAAAATCTATGTCTACAGCCTTGACAGGAACAGGGGCAGGTGTTCAAGCTGAATTATTTTGGAAATTGAAATACGCTATCAAAATTTGACAGACAGATAGAATGATTTGAACATACGTACATAATAATCAATAAGAATAGAAGTAATTTTAGCACAGTTTACAAGTCAACTCAATAATAAAATTCCAGCTAAGGGAAATAATAACTAATAGGTAGTTAGAGAAAGTTTAACATCAGAGCAAAGGGGGGGAGCTCCACTCAGTTTTATTCCAACAGTTAAAAATAACCTGAGAGTTACCTTTGATAATGATAATATCAAGCCGGCTATGTAGAGAATGACAACTTAGGTGGCTCAGATATTATTGAGTTGACTGAGCTCGACGAGAAATCAGAAATTACCCAAAGAGCCAATCTCAACTATTTCCAATATAGCAGTATATCTTCTTGTCTCAAGATCTCCTAACATTGAGATGTAATTCTCCTAAATTTGTTTTCAGTCTCTAGGATTCTGTAACCCCCTCTTAGTGTTGATAATGGGCAACTCTGGTGGAGTAATGGCATCATCTTCCAAAACGACAATATCAGGTCTAGCTAATATTCACTGTAAAGTTGGCCTAAGGTAGATCTACCCAAAAAAATGGCCCACTCTCTGGAGAAAGCTGGCAATCGTACATCCCCTGAAAAAGGTGAAGTAGCTCTGGGAGGGCATGCATTCGGGAAGGTCATAAATTCTGGGAGGTCCTGAGACTCAGTGTCTATATACATGAAACAAGGTATATTATCAAGGCATATAACAAGCTAGGTGAATGATTATCTATAAAGGTATTAGTGTGGCCCAGTATGGTAGTAAAGGATCAATTAGTTTATGTGACACTTACAATAGATGCCTATTACATACATACATACCATAGTTTGTCTGTTGCCCCATGAGTTTTAATTAATTGTTTCCTGTCAATGACTCTTTTATAAGGTCACAAAATGTATGTCCATACTGCTGCTATAAACTGACATTGTTTAATGTTTTTGTATAAATTCCTACCCACATACAGTTGTACTTGTATACTTGTTATTATGCATCTTCCTATGCACATTCACCTTGCATGTTAGGTGGTAAAGGGTTGAGTGAATTAATAGGCAGTTACATAAAAATGGTTGAGGATATGTGAACATCTAGCTGGCAGATACAACAGGAACATAAAAATTATAATGATGAAATGGGTAGAGTATAAATGAGTTACAAGGTTTCATACAGGGGAGAATTGTTCACTCTAACCATTGATCATGACACACAGCAGTATTACTAATAAAAAACAGACAGACATTAGAGAGCAGAGTAAAAGAACAAACTAAAAGTTGGGTGGTGATGAGATATTAGATACTGTAGCTCTACCTGCCCTACATGTAAGATTTCCCTTTTGATAATAGTAGTGTGGATCTGCATCATTTCCTGCATTGCCTTGTTATGGTGTTGAGTGCTAGCACTTAGTGAGGAAGTACATCTAGTATAATAGTAGTCTCACAAGCCAGATCATTCCCTAGCCTAAGGGAATGGTCTGGCTTGTGAGACTACATATAGTAGTAATAGAAGTGGTAGGAACATGAGTATTAAATAGTGCTTTATAACTGGTGGCAGTGAAAATTAATGTAATTATTGATGCTCTAAAGCTGACTTACAACAATTTGAACACTACACAGTATATACAGTAATCAAAATATCTTTAATGTTAAAAAGTAATTAATAGTATTATTTACATGTATTTCCAAATCATTTAATGACTATTTGTGACACAATTAAATGTTTTACAAAGTTAATCTAAAGTCTTGAGGCGCTTGGAATCACTAAACGATACGGTACAATCTTTAAATGTAACAAAACTAACTTACAACTCTGTTTTACTTGACTTTCTTTTTTGAAGAATCTAAAAAATAAAGTTAATCATTACAAGCCAACAAATACATGTACATACATGTAATGTATATCCTTAAAATTGATAAGCTTTGTATGTAGGCTATATTGATAATTCTTAATAATTTAGTTCAAAATTAATGACTTTCTAATAGCTGAAATTCACACGCATCAACAATAGTGTGATAAATGTACAGGCAATGAGTCAACAGGTCTTAACTCTTCCAATATTAGTTACTTTAATTAAATGACAAATGCCTTAAATATTTTAAAAAGTAACTATGCAATTTGCTCATCACCAATCTACTTTATCTATGGTAGTAATGGGTACATTATTTTCTTATTACGTGTATAATGGTGAATGGGACGACCAATATACCTTTTTGTTGTATACTCTATTCACACACTGACCTGACTGATCTGCTGCCATTCTCTGTCCAGTTTAGCTTTCTCATTCTTGACACCTTGTCTACGAGTCTTACGACCGTCATCCATTTTAACGCGATACTAGAAAGCAGCTCTTTAATATAATATAATCATTAATGACAGTTTATGCTGGGCATACTTTGGTAGTGCTTCCCTTGATGACTGATAGTTTCCATACAATTACCCTATTAATAGATGATATGATGTACATGTACATTGTTAATATAATATTATTATTAATTATCACAATGGTCATTAGCATTTTCTTTGCCAAATGTATGACTCAAACATACATCTTCATAGCCCATATGATACCAAAAAGCCAAAACAAGTTTTTTGCACTTTCTGATACTTATAGTCCTATGCAATGTGTACATGTACATGAATGCTCTAGTGAAAGTTTAAGCAAATCCTAAAAACAGTCAACAGACAGGGTTTCACACAGGTTCTTGGCATTGTGCTCAGCATCTTCAAATAGTGGATTATTAAATTTTTCCGAATCTCAACAAAAAACCATGTGTACAGGGTACATATACATTGTATTTGGCCAAATTTCATCAAAAATGAAATGGAGAGAATTCTCCATTTTTATAATTTTTAATGATGCACATGACATACGATTACTCATGTTGCGTAAAAAGTTTGACATGATTCCGATCAAAATTGATTTTTTTCCCAAAATTTTTAAAGTTACCCAAAAAATTGGACAAAAGTCCCTGTACTATAGTACAGGGTATTTGGTCAAATTTCATCAAAAATAAAAAGGAGAGAATTTTCTATTTTTATAAATTTTCCTGATACATATACATGTACTCATGTTGCATAGAAAGTTTCCCATGATTCTGAGCAAAATTAATTTTTTACAAACTTTAAAAGTTATTCCAAAAGCCATGTACATGTACCATGTTGTTTAGCTCCCTTAGCATGCTTTCTGGGAAACTCACACAACAGATTCCTAAGTTATAACTTCACTATGAGCAGTTTTCAAGTATACAAAATGCAAAGGTAACCCTTTGAATACTAACAGGAGGATGATTGTGTTCATGTAAATCACTGTACACGACTAAATGTACATGTATGTGTGTATGTGCTTACCACGTCCATTTTAGAGAAGTCAATTTCATCATCACTATTGACAGTTGCATCCACTTCTTCCATACCACTACAAATAATAAAAAAACATTATAACTTACATGCACATGCACATACATGTACATGTCACATTCTAAACTATACCGGCATGCAATCTCAATGTACATTCATCAAGCACAACTTTTCACAGAAAAGTAATAGCACTTCTAATAATGATGAGTATGTAGGTTAAATGTACATGTACAAAAGTTTAAGTGAATGATTGAACATACAAAATAAATTAATATTGTGATTAGATTAATGTTAATATTAAGGACTGACCCAGGATAGCATTCAGCATAATGATCTTGATCTAAACCACCAAATCCAACGTCATCAGTTTTTGCTTTCTTCATAAAAACTGGCTCTGTTGCTTTGGTACTGGAGCTTCTAGCATTGTGGATAAAAGAATAAGATCATACTTATTTGGTTATAATTAAATAAAATTTAGTGTAGCATGTAAACCAAGTGCACATGTACTTGCAAATGAGTTTCAATATTCACATGTACAGTCATGTATCTTCCATTTACAAAAATTCTCATTATTCGAGGAGGCATAATTACAATATACAGTATAATAACTATTGCCATTTACCGTGTTCTATCTTCTTCTCCTGCAGACCAACCAGAAGGTAGTGGACCATCAGAATGAGCCCTCTCACCCTAAGAACAATAAAGTAACACATGTATCACATAGCTGAAAATTTTTGTGACACAAAATGTTTCTTAATTTAGCAAATTTCAAGAAATCCCTAATAGGCCACAGAAATTTCTAGGTACATGTACATGACAGTATAGTTAGGATCTCCCCTCACTTGAATGGACGAAGAATCAGCATACTTTTCCCCTACAGCCTTGACAAAATCTTTAGTAGCTTTCTTAATGTCCTGATTAAAAGAAGTACATGTACATGCATGTACATGCAAGACACAGGCCATCACTGGAGTACTTCATAATCTTGTGTGGGTTCACTTTTAGTGAATAACTGTTGATCTCTCTTTGATAAATTAGACAGAAATGCAGATGCATCAAAATTGTATTCACCCATATCAGGAAATATACTAAAATTAAAAATAAAATACAATCCTCAATAGCTAATGACTATATAAATACATGTATATATGCATGTACATGTAAATGTTACATATTACAGCAAAAAAGAGCTTTAAAGTTGTTGTATAGTACATGAAGTAACATGTGCAATAGTAATAATAGTAACTGAAAACAGATTAATACATTCATCAGAATTAAGGTATTTAGGTAAAGTGAAGTACAAGTACATGTATATTTGGCTGTAGATTATATAATAATTATATTGAAGAAAGTTTTCCAATACTGCACAGCTATTTGTACATGTATAGCATGTACATGTACTTAATAGTGAGTGACAAACCTCTCTTCCTTTTGTACAGCTGGTTTCTTAGAGCTGATAATTCACTCATTTCAATTTGTACCTGTGATAAAATAATAAAATAAAAAATTAGTATATATGTAATACAAATCACAGTAATTTCTATCATACCTGTTTTGGAGCAAATAATTTTTGCAATGAAATTTTAGACACTAAACAGAAAAAATTAAGCCAAGTTAACTATTTGAAATTATGCTATAATCATTGTAACTCTAAAACATGTACAATATGTTTTTCAGGGGCCATAATCATGTAGTCATTGCAATATAATTGTGCTATATTTATGAACAAATGTAAACACAATTTTTATTATTAAATGTAAACTGTACGCACCTTTCTCCTTCTTTTTCATCTTCCTTGACCCTTACTTTGTCTCAAGTAAGACAGGACTTGTGTCAATTTATTGATAACAATGTCATTTGTTGTTAATGTAGCCTGACACTAATAATAATGAGATATATAAATAGCAACATTAATGCGTACATCTAAAATGTACAGGTATATTCTAGGATTACAACAATACATGTACATGTATTGCATATTAAGTGCCTAATATACTATCGATGCACGATTTATTCAAAAAGCTACAATTTAAAAGTTTACAAATAAGTACATTTTCATAAAAATAATTCCTGATACATGCACAGTGATTCACTGCATGACTCACTCCACCCACAAAAAGTATTTGTATGCTACAAAATTGACTAGTATGTCTACACATGTACAGTACATAAATACAATGTAACCTTTACCTCTAACATTGGGCAATCAGCTTACTTCTTATTAAAGTGGTAGGAATATCACTCTCCTCATATATTAATCATCTAATTCAAACACATATGCCTAACAATATTAATAAAATATAAATAGGCTATAATCATATATTTAAAATAAATATAAATAATCTTGGGAATATCTAGAAATTACTATCTTAAGAAGAATTTTAAATTCGTGTACATGTACATCTAGCGACTATAAAGAAGGTAAAGTGACCTTTACATCAAAGGCCTATAATAAGATTCATTAGATGCAATGTAACCTTTTCTTGTTGAAAGTGTTGACAGCCAACCACAAGCCATACCAGACTACTTACAAGTGCTCACAGCTGCATATAAGCAATTAGCAAGTTCTTATAGCTTTCTAGAAGTGACATACCCAAATAACAGAGTTAAAACTCGACAACCCCCACATCTTGGCCCATAAATCAGCTAGGTTGGAGCTACATGCCCTACATGTAGGTGTACATGTAAGTCTTTGTGAGAAGAAATATAATGCCAGCTACAGTACATGCATCAGAAATCAAAATAATAATTCAAACACGAACATGCATGTAAGACTGTTTCCGCAAATACGTAAATCCCTCATTTCATAGGCTGATTAAAACAGGCAATGTACACGTACATGCATATTAAATCACGATCGAATCACCAATGACTGTTAAAAATCGGAAACAACGAATCCAATGGGAATGCTAGCAGACATTACACTGAAGAGTTGCATTTATAATCTAACTTTCGAAATATCAACAGTATATACATGTACATGGGTAGCTAAAATTATGCAACTCTTTCCTTAAACGTAACATTGATGACACTATCCCACTACACGAGGCTGTCCTTCCACAGTACATGTACATGCCCTGATCACAAACACTCAAGTATAATGTAACATATGCTGGGTTGAAATTACGCAGTGTAAATGTATATGTTCATGTACCATAGGCTAAGAATGTAATAGGTAAATTATCACTAAAAGAACATTGCTAAACGCACAAAATCAGCACTCGCCCGCCACAACCGGACATGAAGAGTTTAATAGAGTCGCATACATGTCGACTCTAATACCCATGCACACGTGCGTCTTACGATAAATCATTACAATGCTAGATTCTAACCTCCTCCTTCTTGGTTCGAACTTATTAGCTTTTGATGCATTACTATAACACAAAAAT